>NC_046159.1:133049915-133217415 GCF_011064425.1 Rattus rattus
CAAGATAATTAAGAATCTGTGTTCATTCGGTAACGATCAGATGGACCGTTAGGTCTGCACTGTGCTAGCTGCAACACAACAAGTGGGCAAAAGTATTTGTTGTCGAGTCTCCTACACCCCACCCCCAACACTGTTCCCACAGTCAGGTGTTGGTCAGACTATTTATGTAAAATAAGAAGGCGGGGCATTCTAGAATATTCCGGGGTTGGGCTTGGGGGAGGGGAGAGTGTGTAGATTAGGGAGTGCTCATCTCCTTCGGTCTGTAAGGCTTGATGAAGGTGGAAAGAGCGGTGAGCCATGAGTTAGGAGACAAAGCAGAAGGGTATCATGAGGGCCGTGAATGAGGAGAGCAAAACAACAGCATAGCACGGGGCTCTCGTGGGTCAGGCAAAGGAATTAGACTTCCATCCTAAAGCAATGAGAACTCCCGGGAGGATTGTAGGCTAAAACGTCGTACGTTGAGTTTTACTTTATAATATTCTCCAGCAGCTGTGAAAAGGACCAGAAGAATGCCAGGCTATGGAGCAGGAAGCAATGATAGCTTCAACCCAGAAATGGCGGTGGGGGTCGGGGTGGGGATCAGAAAGAAGTAAATGAGTGGGAATGAGCATCCCCAGTGTTAGCACTGGGTTAACAGGAGTCTGAGAAGATGAGGGGATTGGAAACAAATTTGAAATGTCTAATTGCCACAACTGAAGCAATCACATTGCTATTCGTGGAGAGTCAATGCAGAAGAGGGGCCAGAAGAAATGCAGACGCAACTCTGTCCGCTGCTCCTTAGATGCCAGTGAAACGGCCACTGGAGATTCCAAGGAGCTCTTGGATCCATGAGTCTGGAGTTCAAACGTGACCTGACAGGATTAGTTTTAAAGTGACTGGTATGTATGTGGTAACAAATTGGAGAACAGCAAGATTGTACGGGTTGAAAATCCATAGCAGAAAACAGGAGTCTCAGGCCTACAGTGGTCTTTAACCCAGAAATGCTTACGCCGTTTTATCCTATGGCTGGGTTTTAGAGTTTCTGGGGGAAGTTAATGATAATCAGATGTGTCAACACAACTTCCCTGAGAAGGATATAAGATTCTCTGGCTTGGAGGCCCAGGAACCTGCCTTTCTCAGAGTTGCTTAGCCTTAGAACTCTGATATAAGCAATAAGAAAAGGCAGAGGAACATTTGGGTAAAAGGTCAGGTCATGCCGTGTCATGGGGCTTCGTGTACAGGTCAGTGGTGGCATGCTTGGCCTCTGTAGGACATCCTGGATTCCTTTCCCACTCTATAGGGCTCTACATGAAAATCCCACGGGAGATTGGGGGGAGAGCTTAAATAAGAGAAGTGGCCAATGGTGGGGTGTGTAAGAGTACCAGCGTCACTGGTAACTTGAACATCACAAGGACGCAGCAGTGTAAGGGGATTAGCAGAGTACTGTGGAGTATCACTTAGGTTTCTGATACTAAAGCCTGCACTAGTACGGCTTAAACAGGAGAAACTTATTTCTCCTTCAAGGACAAGAAGTCTTGGCATCGTCTTTTGTTCTGAAATGGCATTCCGTTAACGTGGTGACCAGAGGCTGCTCTCTCATTCCTACCTTAGGAGTGGTTCATATTCTCAAATTCTTATCATGGTGCGAGTTAGCTTCTGGAACTTGAACTTTCTCATTGATGTTCTACCCCCAGGAAGGAAACAGAAAACACGACAATGTAGCACCCTCTAACGAGCTCCGTGATTGTGATTCTCCTACTAGAATCTTACTAATCGCAGTCAAGGTGCAATCAGTACTAACCGCCAAAATAGCTAAGGAATCTGGTTTGTCGAATGACAAGTTCTTGACGGGTGAACATTTACAGTACCGTTTAAGTGTCAAATAAAAAGACAGCATACTATGGGGCCATTCATTGTCCCTTTAGAAAGTGAGTTGATAACCTGGACCCTTGGGGATCCCCAGAAACTAAACCATCAACCAACGAACAAGCTTGGGCTGGACTTAGCCTCCACCCCTCACACATATGTAGCAGATGTACAGCTTGGTCTTCATGTGGGTCCCCCAACAACTGAAGCAAAGTGGGTGGGGCTGTCCCTGTATCCTGCTTCCCTAGTTGGACTGCCTTGTCTGATTCCATGGGAGAGGATGTGCCTAGTTCTACAGTGACTTGATATGCCAAGGTGGGTAAGTACCTGGTGGGGGGGCATCCCCATTCTCAGAGGAGAAGGAGATGGGGAGGGACTGTATAAGGAGAGAGGGAGTGCTGCAATTGGAATGTAAAGTCAAGAAATAAATTAATGAAAAAAAGCATTGAGTTGAAAAAAGGAAGAGAAGACAAAATAGGAAGAGAATGTACGAAAGCTTACAGACTTCTGGTTCCCCATGTGAGTGCATTATTTACGCTACAGCTTTTGAGAAGAGTTTGAATGTTTGTGGATTTAGAACAAATAATTTCAATTTCTGAGTGCGGAGGAGGCTGTCAGGGAAAGAGACTGTAGTCAGAGGAGTTTGTTCAACACAAGCAGCTAAACTGCTGAGGTGGTGAGGTGGACTGAGGAGTTTGTGTTTGAGTAGAGGTTTCCAAACTGTAACCATCTCCTTAAAGTGCAATTCTGCGGACTTGAGAAATGGCTCAGCGGTTAAGGTTATTGGCTGCTCTTCTCGAGGACCTGGATTTGAGTTTCAGCACCTACTGGTGGCTCACATCTGTAATTCCAGCTCCAGGGATCCAATCTACTCTTCCAGTCTTTGTGGGCACCAGGCACATATATGGTAGAGAGACATACGTGCAGGTGAAACTTCCATATACATAAATCAACAAGATAGGAACAAAGAGAAGGGAAGCACTCTGATTCAGTAGGTCTGATCAGTTCTGCATTTCTAAGGAGTTCTCAGATGGTGACAAAGCTGTTCTTAGATCCCAGTTTGGAAGTAGAAGGGGTAGACATGAGGGAAAGATTCCTATCTCATGAGCTGGAGAGATAGTTCAGTAGTTCACAGTGCATACTGCTCTTGCAGAGGCTTGGAGTTTGGTACCCAGCCCCCATGACAGCCTGTAACTCGAGCTCTAGAGACATCTAGTACCTCCATGACCATCTGCACTCATAAGAACCCCTGCCTCCACCTGGCATGCACCTAATGTTTTTTGTTTGTTTTGTAAAGAAAGCTGTGGGGGAAGAAATGAAAAGAGCTGTCTATAGATGCCCTGTACAGCTGAAGATTTAAATACCCATAGTGGTAGTAAAACCAGTTCATGTGGCTATATAACCTCCTCCAGTGTACTCAGCAGCCCAGCCCGGATGTGGCAGCATAGAAGAAGGATGAACTGCTCTGAGAAGAAACTTTACTTCATTTGAAAAATACCTATCATCTCGCCGCATACCTGAGAGGCTCATCGAAATGTTGGCATTCACTTCTGTGGTAGGAATCACACACAGGATGTAGCGTGACAGCAACAGGACCAAATACTTCTGCTATTGAAGTCTGCCATCTTCAATCTCAATGGGTAAGTAAGTCAAGCTTAATCCTGCTAAATTAAGCAGGGGGACTGCTGAATCCCCCTTCTCTCTCTCTCTCTTTTTTTTTTTTTTCAGAGCTGGGGACCAAACCCAGGGCCTTGCGCTTGCTAGGCAAGTGCTCTACCACTGAGCTAAATCCCTAACCCCTCCCTTTTTCTCTATGCAAGATTTTCTAAACTGGAGATGCGTGAGTTGAATCTGGAATTATTGGTCCAAGACAGTTTTTAATGATTTCTAGAAAGTTCAGTCCAGTTTTGGGGGAGGGTAAGTCTGCAGACCTGTGATTTCTTTTAAAGCTTCTAGAATATGGACCCAATGTCCTCAGTCCATTTACGGCACTTTCAGAAACACTGCTGTCCATCAGACACCATCCATCATTCCATTAGACGTCCCCGCATCTCTGCTACTCTCTTTAATACAACCTAAGAGTCCCCATTTTACCCATTGCCCACTCTCATCATTTTGTCATCATCTAAGGGTCCCTAGCTACCACTCTTACCCCATAGCTAATGTCTCTTTGGCATTTCAATAGCAATGCCTACATGATATGCACGGCATTAATCCACGCTCGCTCGTGATGCCACATGGCATCATTAATCACTTTAGGCTGTGGTGTCTTTAAATTCAGGAACTTGTCTTTGACTGGCATAGCATTTGACCTAGAGGATGCTCTGAAAGTACCAGAGGTCGAAGGAATAGATAGAGGAACATATACCGGAACTGAACGGAGAATCGCAAAAACAGAAAAATTGATGGGGAACCAAAAGCAAGCAGTGTAGTGGAAAATAAAGATGTGATAAACAGAATATTGTAAAGAAAAAATAGGGTTCACCAGGAAGAAGATCATTATGGAACCTGGAAGACAATGTGGGTGATTTAATCACAAATAGTTTTAAGAAACATGAGAAAAGAAGTCTGCAGGCAACTTGAAATAGACTCTTAAGTACCTTTCAAACCCAAGAAAAATAGGTGGCGAAAAAAATCAATGCATTGAAAGCCAACAACGCTTCAATGTACCATCCCTTTTCAATCAGTTGGACGGAAAATGATGTGTTTAGTACCTCCTCCTTCTTCATGTTTGGACCTTTAAATAGGGTATTTGGATTCACAGTCTGTAGCCAGCTCAGATTGTCTCTGCTCCCAGCACACTGCTGTACTTTTTAAATGACACTAGCCTTCCAAGCAAGATTGATTGTAAACTTGAAAAGGTTATATGTGATGTAATGAATAACACATGCTACCCCCTCAAGCACATCTCCGGAAGGGCACACACACTGCCTTCCGTACGTTCTCATCATTTAGAGAATATGGGGATGGATTTTAATAATCAAGTGAGAGGAAAATGTCCTATTACGCTTACTTAATACTCTGCTCTAACTCATTCGCTCGGTGAATACACAGTTATTAGGAACGAACAATTTTTTTTTTACAGTTTACAAATGGCTGTGAATAACTGAGTAGGTGAATGAATACATTATGTGCTAGTCCTCATGTAAGACACTGTGAAGGTAGTAAGAAAATTCCTACACAGGCCCTTCTCTTAACAGTAATTACCAGCTGGTAAGGAAAACAGAACCTTCCCGAAAAACATAGTTAAGCATCACCGGAGAGCCCACGTGAGAGAGCACACAATACGAGAGAAGGTATCTGTTGAAAGGGGGGGGGTGTTAGCGGACTTCTCAAGAAGCTGTGTTGAAACTGAACCTTGAAGACTATGGACATGCATAATTCAAACTTGAGTCAAAGACATTGGGGACACACTCTTTGTGTAGTGAAGTGTCCAGGGAAGATATAAAGAGCCTAGTACACCATTGTGAGGATTGATCCTGGAAACAACACTAGATTTCTTGGAGCATGTGCATGGAGAGCGTTCCAAGTTAGAGCTATCACTTTCCGTGGGATGATTAGCTACCAATCTGTTGCCATTATGTGGGTTATCTCAATTAAGGTGCATAATAACCTTGAGCTCTTCAAGGTTCATGAGGTTCTCCTTATCCAAACACAATTGGGTGCCACGAGAGGGCAATTCAAATGTCTCACTTCAAACGGAAGCCATTTATTCACCATTTTATGATGAACTGTGTATATGTGATTGGGAGACATAGAGGGAGCTTAGCCAGAACAGCATTCCTTTTAATTTTTATTTTATTATTGTTTGTTTTATGTGTATGGGTGTTTTGTCTCCATGTACGTCTTTGTGCCACATGTGTGCCCGGTGCCTCAGAGACCAGAAGAGAGTGTCCTAAGTACTTCACAAGAGCAGCACATGCCCCTAACCATGGGGCCATCTCTGCAGGGTAGAACACTACCTTTTAACGAAATACCATGACACATATAGTTTACCTTACACCAACATTATAATTTCAATTCTTTATTAATTCTTTATACAGACAAAGAATAATTCAAATGGGGTTAGAGGGGGTTTTTTTTTTCCAAGAAATTACAAAGGGGTTGGAGAGATGGCTCAGGCATTAAGAGTACATGTTGCTCCTCCAGAACTCCAAGAGTTCGATTCCCAGGATCCACCTGGTAGTTTTGAATGATCTGTAACTCTAGTTCCAGGGGATCCGAAGTCTCTGCGGGTACCAGACACACATGTGGGGCATAGCCATATATAGGGGCAACACACCCATAAATAGAAAATAAAATAAAAACATGTAAAAAGAGAGAAGTATGAAAGTCTGTAATATAATGTCTATATTGCAAGGTTTTATTTTCAACACAATCGTACATGATTGATCATGTAAAATCCTTTGAAGTTTTCACCCATTTCCTGAGTACTTTAATAGAGAGATTCTCATGCTATTTATTGTTACAATTTCTTTTTATGAACTGTTACCACATTTTAATTTTGCCCAATAGTTAACAATGACTTTGTACACGATTCAAATAGCTCCCCACTTTTATTGACGTAGTGACATCTTGAATAATCTGCATTTTCCTTCCATGTGTATTTGATATTCTCAATTGTCATTATCTGAAATGGCAGAAAATTTAAACATTGGGTAGTAGGGAGAGAGCATCCAACAAGAGGGGACATTGCTATGCAGGGGCAAGGTACTCAAGAGGGGGTTCCAAAGAAGAGACACCAGCTCATTAGTTAATATTTCCATACCATGGCATTATTTTTAGCCCTGTACAGTCTTATGTGATGAGAATTTGGATGCTGTTGTTTCTTATGGCTCCTAGTTTATACTAGGAGGAGGAAGATGGTCCTCACTAACAAAATCATGCAGTATGCACAAGACCATGCTGCTCCCAGTGGATGGAAGCGTATGCAAGGCAGCCTGGATCTGATCTCCTGCCGCTCCTCACAAGTGCAGCAATGGGTCAGGTGTCCCTAGGCACTGATTCAGCATGAACAAGGTCTAGGGGCCTGTAAAATATCAGGATCTCACCTTCTCCCATTATCTGCTAACTTCTGAATACTTTCCTCTCTAATATTTTTAATTTATATTCTTTCTGAAACACATGTAATTAATTAATTTAAAGATTGCTTCCTGTCCCAATCCACAAATTTTTGATATAATATTTTTTTTCCGTTGGGCCATATAATGTATAACAACACATTTTAAAGTTTCTGAACAGGGTGATTACCTTTGGGTTTAGTTTTTCTTTTAATTTGATTCTATCATAATTTCAAAATATCTTCATAAAGTGGACTCTAGAACCACAAGTGCTCATTTAGACTGCTTTGGGAACCATTATGTGTCCAAGTTTGTTCCATATTCTACATATGTATAAAAGCAAAATAGTATTTATACTCTTTATGATTTCTTTGGAATTCTTTGAGATTCTGTATGACAAAATCAGATCAAGCTTGTTAATTTTTTCTGCAGCATGTAATGAATATTTGATGTTTGTTTTCTTGTTATTTATTGAACTAACATCTTATGGTTATAAATTTGTTTATCTTCACTGTGTGTATCTGTTATGTATATACATGTTTGTATGTGAGTATATAAATTCATGTGCGTGTGCATGTGCACATGTGCGTGTGTGCGTGTGCTTGTATGTGCTCGTATATGCTCATAGAGATCATAGGCCAATATTGGGTGTCTTCTTTAATGACTCTTGACCTTGTTTTGTGTGAGACGGTCTTACTAAACCTGGAGCTCACTTCTTTGGCTTGAAGCACCTCTTCTCTGCTCTCCAAATGCCAAGGTACAGATGTGTATCATTGTCCCAGCTTTTACGTGAGTGCTGGGGATCTGAACTTGGTTTCCCAGCCATCTCTCCAAGCTCTCTTTAAATATTTTGTTCCTGTTGCTATATAATGTGCATTTTTACTACTGTGCACGTGCATTCTGAATTTTACTTATAATTAAAAATTATCAATTATATTATATTGTAGCCACATTAGCTTTCTGTAGCTTACTTCACATTTTCATGAAAGAATTTTCCTCTTTCTATGTCCTATGTCTTGGTTTTAGTGCAATTCTTTTTTCCTTTCCTTTCCTTTCCTTTCCTTCCCTTCCCTTCCCTTTCTCTTTTCTTTTCTTTTCTTTTCTTTTCTTTTCTTTTCTGTGTATGGGTATTTTGCCTGTATTCATGCCTGTGTATTATGTGGGTGCAATGGCCTCAAGGTAGAAGAGAGCATCAGATTCCTTGGAATTGGAGTTGCAGGTAGTTGTGAGCTGCCATGATGGTGCTGGCAATTGAAACCAGGTCCCATGGAAGATCATCCCGTGCTCTTAACTGCTGAGCCATCGCTCCAGCCCCTCTTCGGAACTCTTACAGGTAGTAGGATTGATATTTTTAAGGGCATATCAATGATTTTGATATAATAATGCTGAAAATTCAGACACAATTTCAGATCTCATGTTTCAAATAACCTCTTTTGTCGTTGTTTTGTTTTGTTTCATCAGGGCCCTACTATGTAGCCCAGGCTGGCCTCAAACACAGTACTCATCCCTTCTCAACTTTCCAAGTGTTGGGATAGATAGCATTCAACAACTGTCTTTCTAACTAATTTTTTTTTAAATTGGAGGGTTACCATCCATAATGATTTCACTGTGACCTTGTCCTGAAAAAAATTTTATATTTACATCATGTTGCTATTCACCATTTCCATGGCCCTCACTGAGAGAATTCATATTTTAAAAAATTTTATTTCTTGGTCTACCATTTTAGTGAAAGTGAAATCTGACCAAACAATCAGCTTAATATGAAAATAATTTCACATGTATCCTTCACTGGGGCTTTAAATTAGTCTACTCAGGTTGCCATGCCAAAGATACTATAGAATGGCTGTCTTAAACAGCAAAAATTTATCATCTCAAGCTGGACATCCAAGAGTAGGCCTCTGGTTCTGGTAAGCCTGTGTTCCTGACTTGATGGCTGCCTTCATTTGTTATAAAGGAAGTTCTAGCCAGTTCAGTGGTGTCTCTTCTTGTGAGGGTACTAATCCCACCCTGAGAGTTCTACCCTCAACCTCTACAGTGTGTCATTTTGGGATGATCCCAGCTCTCTATTTCTTTCATACCCTGTCTCATCTACCTGTCAGTTAGTCTAGTTCACTAAGGGCAAGGTGCTCATTCGTGCCTCAATCCTCTAACAGCATCAACTTCTGCCTTGGGGATTCTAGCCTTCTGTTCTCACTGTAATACTGGAACCTAGGGTTTCATGTGCTTGCCTTGAACTAACGTAAAGCCCTATCCATGATATATAGAGTTCCCCCATATAACTGGTGTTACTCTTTCCTCAGAGCAGGGACCTATTCTAACCAGCTTTCACCAGTGATTTGTGAGAGCTGAACGAATCTGAATGTCCATGCCTTTTGAATTAGATAGGGACAAAGTAGAGAAGCGCAATAATATCCACTCATCACATACAGTCATTCTGAGAAAGAGCAATTAGAGACCGCAATATGCTGCAAATTAGAAATGTTAAATATAGCAAAAGTAAACAGAGGTTCTCTAATAATGGGTTTTAATTATCATGAATTGATATAATTTATTTCGTCTGAGGATATTAAAGTATATTATAGCTACATTAGCATTCCTCGAAGAGACCATGAATGTTTCCAACCCAGCAACCACAGAACAATAAAAGGCCATTTGGGATTTGATTGTAAACCAAGTATTATTGACTCACTTTTTAGAGATTACAAGAGCAATTTTTAGAATGCTGTACTGTTGGAGAGTCTTCTCAGGACATGTGTTGAGTGGTAAGAATGGTCAACTTCAATGACACATTGAAAAGAAGGATCCTCAGAAGAGAAGAAGTTGCAAATACAAATATCCTTGACTGTAGCAAGTTGGACACTGGGTATTGAGAGAGCAGAAGTCTCTTGTGTTGCCTTGCTATGCTCCACTGTAATTGGTTGGTTGGTTTTTCTCCATAAATGAAGAAAAATGGGGACAATTGAAAAGGTTATTTGTTGTTAAGTGTGAGTTCAAAGCTGGAGTACTTAGAGACATCTTGAGGAGAGATGAAGAAGTTCTAATTGGTTAAGAAATGATCTTTACTACCTGTGATGGTTTGCATATGCTTGGTGCAGGAAGCGGCACTATTAGAAGGTGTGGCCTTGTTGGAGGAAGTGTGTCACTGGGAGGTGGGCTTGGAGACCCTCCTCCTAGCTACCCAGGGATGTTCAGTTTGTTCCTGGCTTCCTTTGGGTGAAGATGTAGAACGTAGCTCCTCCTGCACCATGCCTGCCTAGATGCAGCGATGCTGCCATCCTCCCACCTTGATGATAATGGACTGAACTTTTGGACCTGTAAGCCAGCCCCAATTAAATGTTGTCCTTTATAAAATTAACATTTGTCATGATGTCTGTTCACAGCAATAAGACTCTAACTAAGACACAGAATGGCATTAGTAGGTAGAGTAAATCAGCTGACAATGATTAATGTCATTAATAAACATTTCCAGTGTCCTCATTACAAAGAAATTATAGTTATTAGAGGTTAATAATATGCCACCTATCCCAATCTTCTCATTTCACACTGTATATACTATTAAAATATTGTACTATACTGCTCGAAATTGATAATTACTGCTTGTGAATTTTTTAAAAAAAGTACATTAAAATTTCTTTTAAGAAAGAGCTGTTTAAATACTTTGCAGTCTGGCATTACCTGTTAACATTTTATGTGGCCAAGAAAAAAACTTCCACTAATTAAAAAATAATTCTTGACACATAAACCCAGGAGCAGTCTGGGAGAGGACCCTCCTGGTTTCTGCCTGTGCTCGCAGCTGACCCAGTCGCACAGCTCTCTGTACTCAGATCCCACTGGGAGAAAACAGGTCTACAGGAGTGCTGACAGACAGGCCTACAGGAGTGTCAAGCCACTGTCAGACAGCAAGACAAGCTAGCACCAGAGACAACCTGATAGCGAGAGGCAAGCACAGGAACCTAAGCAACAGAAACCAAGACTACTTGGCGTCATCAGAGCCCAGCTCTCCTACCAAAGAAAATACTGGATATCACAACACACCGAAAAGCAAGATTTGGATTTAAAATCACATCTCGTGATGATGATAGAGGACTTTAAGAAGGATATAAATAACTCCCTTAAAGAAATACAGGATAACACATAAACAAGTAAAAACCCTTAAAGAGGAAACACAAAAATCCCTTAAAGAATTACAGGAAAACACAACCAAGCAGGTTAAGGAATTGAACAAAACCTTCCAGGTTTTAAAAATGGAAATAGAAACAATAAAGAAAGCGCAAAGGGAGACAACCCTGAATATAGAAAACCTAGGAAAGAGATCAGGAGTCATAGACGCAAGCATCACCAACAGAATACAAGACATTAGAGGAGAGAATCTCAGGGGCAGAAGACACCATAGAAAACATTGACACAACCATCAAAGATAATGTAAAACACAAAAAACTCCTAGCCCAAAACATCCAGGAAATCCAGGTCACAATGAGAAGATCAAAGCTAAGGATAATAGGTATAGAAGAGAGTGAAGACTCCCAACATAAAGGGCCAGTAAATATCTTCAACAAAATTATAGAAGAAAACTTCCCTAACTTAAAGAAAGAGATGCCCATAAACATACGAGAAGCCTACAGAACTCCAAATAGATTGGACCAGAAAATAAATTCCTCCCATCATATAATAGTCAAAACACCAAATGCACAAAACAAAAAAAGAATACTAAAAGCAGTAGGGGGAAAAGGTCAAGTAACATATAAAGGCAGACCTATTAGAATTACACCAGACTTCTCACCAGTGACTATGAAACCCAGAAGATCCTGGGCAGATGTCATATAGACCCTAAGAGAACACAAATGCCAGCCGAGGCTACAATATCCAGCAAAACTCTCAATTAACATAGATGGAGAAACCAAGATATCCCATGATAAAACCAAATTTACACAATATCTTTCCACAAATCCAGCCCTACAAAGGAAAATAGATGGAAAATTCCAACACAAGGAGGGAAACTACACCCTACAAAAAGCAAGAGAGTAATCTTCTTGCAAGTAACCCAAAAGAAGATAGCCACACAAATGTAATTTCACCTCTAACAACAAAAATAACAGGAAACAACAGGGGCCGTATGGACAGGAAACTGGGAAAAGGAATAACATTTGAAATGTAAATAAAAAATACCCAATAAAAATAATTTAAAATTAAAATAAAAGGAATTGTGTTAAACTGGAAAAAAAATCAAATGGGTATATGTGAAAAAATTGACCTCAGTAGTGTGAAAATGCAAGGGATGGGGCTTAGGATATTTGGATTTATGTACATTTTATGCTCAAAAAGACAGTGAGTGTATAATTACTTTCAATGTAGAAGAATCACTTTGAATTTATTACATTTATTTATTTACCGTGTGTCTGTATCTATATGAGAACGGGCATGCAAATGTCACACTGCACATATGGAGGTGAGAAGGCAGTTTACAAGAATTGATTTTCTCCTGCCGTTCTGGGGATCAAACCCATGTCCATCAGTCTTGGTGGCGAGCACCTTTAGCCACTGAGCCATCCTACCAGCCCAGGAATCACTTTAAAAAAGTAATAATTCTTTACCCGTTTGTTCCACATAAAAAAGAGTGAAGAGCGCTAAACCAGTCACCTTCTGTAACATGGGCTATTTTGTCTTTAGTTTTTCTCTTTTCTATTAAACCAAGGACTAGTGAGGAGTGAACTGTGGTTGGGAGTGATCTGTAGCATTCACACCTAATGAATTTCATCCGATTTTAAAACTTAGCTACCTGATTTGCAGTGCTGCAAGTTCTGGCATTTCGGACCTGAGGCCTCACCGTGACTCGAAAGCGTGGGATGAAGACAGAGAAGACTTTGCTCTGCCATAGTGGTTCTTGCCACACTGTAAGAGGACAACATGAGCATCGTGGTTGTATCACATCTGCTCGACTCTTGGTCCAGAAGCTGGGCCACAGCCTAATAATTTAGTCCATCATTTTCCATTGTAATATATAGGCATTGCACACTTGTGTGTGTTATTCAGTTGTGTTGATGCTTTCTGGTAGCATGGATTAATTTCCTATCGACATGAAATGCTGGGGGCCAGAAGTGTTTTGGTTTTCAAGATTTGTCAGTATTTCTTTGCATATTGCAATATTTACGTATGTATATGGAGAGGTCTTGGAGCGAAGATCCCTAACTTGAGATTTACCCACACTTTACGCACACACACCTCATTCGCATAACCTACTTACTGTTAATTCTTTATAGTATGTTTATAGTATAAAATGCATGTGGTTATAGCATAGCATATATGTATTCCATAAACTGGAATTTTTCTGCTTATATGCCATATGAGGACTCAGGAAATAGGATGTTTGGGAAAACTTTTAATTTCAGATCGGTGGATATAGATAGGACTTGTTACAGGCAAAATAGTCAATACCTTTGGCTATTGGCTTTGGAAAAAATAACCTTCTGGCTTGAATAACAGTATCTGTAAGGGACTTTCATGTCTCTATTCAACCACATCAAAGGTTGGGTAATTTTGATACGTATTATGACGCTAGAATAGAGTTTTATCTGACACCTGATAATTTTGCCAAACTATGCTTGGAGGGAAGAAAAGGCCACAGTCACAAGACAGAAAGGCATAATTGATTACTTTATCAGGTTGTTGTTACAGCCTGAAAGAGCCGCCCTAAGACTGTAAGAAGATTCGACTAATAATATTTTTCTGACATCAATAAAATTAGCTCTTTTTCATCTGTGTTGTGAAATCTCTGACTCACTTTAGCCCTGTGTATTATTCTATTATGGTGTGATTATTCTCATTACGTTTCCCCAAACCTATCAACAGATAGAGTCTAGACTCTAATTATCTCTATATTTAGTCAAAATAGTCAGGCTTCATCTGTTTCCAGAACAGTTAATGTATTTGGCTCATTACTCTGAAAACACTGAGTCCAATTTAGCTCTGGCATTAGCTTATGTAAGGAGCACAAAGGGCCACTGTGTGACGATTTTCTCCTTTCCCCATGTCTGTGAGTCAGGAAATAATAGCTGTTATTTCTGATCACTTACTGTGCCCCAGACACAATGTTCACCTTTCCTATGTATTATTCATCTAGTTCTCACAACAACAACTTATTCCCACCGTACTGGTTTAGAAGCTTTCTACAAGTCATGCACCGGCCAGGCAGGGGCAGCAAACATCTGGTGTCAAAGCCCTGGCCTTGAATACATTGCGGTGTGATGTCCCTGATTCCACGGACTCTGATGTTAAGTTTGCTGCTCATGCAGGCCACACACAGTTATGTCTTGAAATTGTGGAATCCTGTGCCTCTCCTCTCTCATGAGAAGATTCTCTTGCATGTGTCGTGCGCGTGTGGTGTGTGTGTGCATGAACTTGGGGTTGTTGAGACAGGGTATCGCTATGTAGTCCTGAATGGCTTGGAATTCACTTGTAGATCAAGATGGCCACAAATGTCAGAGGTCTACCTGACAGGGCCTCCTAAGTGCTAGGATAAAAGGCACATGTACTGTGCCAACATAAGATTGCTTTCTAATGTGAAAATAGCATTCGTTTGGACTTATATATCTGGTGGGATTTGTATGCCTGTGCTCCAGATTATGGATTGATTTTGCACTGCGCTTCATGGAAACCCCACGTTCTTCCAGTTCTACGACACTGAGAATGGCTTCCACGGCCGGCTTCTTCATCTACTTCCCCTCAGTCACCTCTTCCCTGGGTTCTCTGTCCTGTTCCTTCTGAGTCTCATGTCGTCTGCCCCTTCAGCATCCTCAGACTCCATAATGTATTATTTCTTCATGAAAAGACATTTCTAGAGCCAGGAAAGATGGTTTGGTGATTACACTCTCTTGTAGAAGACCTTGGTTTTGGTTCCGACCACCCATACAATGGGGAAAAACCACCTGTAACTTTGACTCCAGAATCTGACATGGCACAGACATATATTCAGGCAAAACACCCATACATATTAAATAAAAATAAATAACGTTTAAAGGCTTTCTTTTCTGATTGAACAGGAACCCTTCCAGACACCAAGTGGGAGCTACACCATTGGCTGACTGGTTACAGACTCCCCCAGACCTCAAAGACATGGAAATACTCAAACATGGAAGCACACAGGATACAGCCCACTTCACCTAGAGATGCTGCAGGAGAAGACTTGAACTTGTCTGTGGTGACTGACAGAGAAGCTAGTTTCTTCAAAATCCTGGACACCGATGCAAGGTGGCACAGACCACTGAAGCACGGTGCAAGCACAACTCCATCAAAGTAATCTATCGAAGCCTCCCAGACTCCTCCAATCAGGCTTCCTCAGCTCTCAATCCAAATCAGGGCCTCCCTCATACCCTTTTCATAGAGCTCTTTGAAGCTACTATCAAAGGTCATAGATGCATCTTAATTTTCTGTATCTTAACTTTTTTTTTCTACCCTGAAAATAAAAGATTCAGCAAGCTCAGGGACAGTGGGAATTCTTGCTCAACCCTAAGCTCTCCTGAATCCTGCACTCTGTCCATGTCACAGGGGACCATTTATTTAGTGAAAGAATGGTAATTGGTTTATACAGTGGTATCTTTTCAAGTGGATGCCACCTAGCATTAGTCTGTGTTGGCGGGACAAGTCAGCAAAGCACACCATGAGCTGGAATCTATGCTCTCAGCTCTGAAAGTAGATGAAATATTTCTGTTTATTTTGGAGCTACTTTCATGAAAATTCTATTTTTAAAAATTCAGAATTGCTTTCATGAAGTTACTGGGAAAGCAAAAGAAAGGGAGTAAGGGCGCTCAGCATTTATTCTGATGAATCCTTAAGCCTGAGTTGTTGTGAGTTTTCAACACTGCTCACAATACTTAAAAACATTAAATATATTATAGGTAATAAAATATATAATATACTGTATATTATGCTTATTTATATTTATGTAAGCATATTTAAAATATAAAATATATTCTTAGGGTGATAGTAAAGAATATAACTCCTAAATTATTAGACTACTTTCATCAGATAAAACTTCTATGCACAGGAGTAATAAAACAATAGGTATAATTATGAGGCGAACAGCACTTTTTAAAAAAATTGATAAGAGTCAGAGAAGGCATTGGTGGCTTTCTGACCACCAACTGCTAACTTCAAAGTCTATAAACATCATCTTTGCTTGACTATTAAATGTCAGAAGATTTAAATGTGTTTATTAATCAGGAGATTAAATTTATTAAATAGTCACAATGACTATCAAATGTCCAGTTGTCAAAATGCTTGGTAGGCAAACATGTGGTTCCAGTGCCATTGTGAAAAACAGAGTGTAGAAGCATTCTTGTAACCCAAACACTGGGGAGGCAGAGACAGGAGAGGATTCACAGAGCTTGTTGGCCAGCCAGCATAGCCAAAGAAATGTTGAGTTTCAGTGAGAGGCCCTGCCTCAAAAGGAAAAGTGTAGCGTGACTACGAGAAATGCTTGACATTGTCTGTATCCAAAACACACATACACACACACACACACACACATTCACACACACCACAGTCATACACACACACACACACACACACCACAGTCATACACACACACACACACACACACACTCACGAGTGCATGCCATACACATACACACCAAACATTATTTTATAGAAATAAGAGGTTGAAAGAGAGCATCAATGAAGACAGAACTTCATAGTTAAAATCTATTTTGCATTACATAGGATTCCATAGATATTGAGCCTTTTAATTAGAAGGATAATTCACGCTCGTTAAAATGTTAGAAACATTTAAAAAGTGTAAGCAGAATACTCCAACCTTAGCAATTGCAAGAAAACTCTAAGGAGCATATGGTCTATTTCCTTTCAGTCTCTCTGCTGTGTACTTAAAAAGAACCATTTCTGTAATGAGTGTGTATTATGCAAGATTGATTATGGTTTTTAGAGTTTATCTCTTATGATTTAGAAAGTGAAGTATGCATACAATACAAAATATTTTGAGAAAAGAGAAAGTAAAAGAGAAAGTGAACAAATCCCATATGTCACTACCCACGCACAACCATCACTGAAATCCCAGCATATGCTCACCAGACTTTTTCTAGAGTAATTTCTCATGTTGTATTGGATATTGATTTGAACACAGTTAACACAGAAACATTCATGGGTCCCTTGTTGTAGAATAGTTTCTGAGGGCTAATCACTTGTTACCTGTTTTGGCTTATCTCCATCTCTCATTGTGGCTCAACAGAACACAGCTCATAAGAGAACCAGACTGGAATTTTAATGCCCCCTTTATTGAGTTCATGAATGGGCTAACACACAAGACCAGATTCTCAAATCAAGCTCAGAGACTCCGAAGCAATATACTTTGTTAATAATTTCAGAGCGTGGGCCACCCGAAAGCACAGACCAAGCAGATAGTCTGGGATATCAATGGTCCTTCACAGGTCCTGTCTCTCCATATGAGACAGGGACTCCCTGACCTAAACTAACAGAGGAGGTCTCAAATGATAGTTTTCACATTGTACCACAATGGAGGAAGTGTTTAGTGCATGAATTTTCCCCACCTTAGACTCGAGAGTTGTGTAAATTGTGATGTTCTTCAGGGAAGCTGTGTCGAGGACCTAGAGTTGCCAGGCTTGTGTGCTAAGTAGTCCTTACCAAGGGCATCTCAGGGAGGCATCCTAGAGATATGTTCCTTTCTGTTTAGAAATTTTTTTTTGATTACTTATCTGAAGTTCCAGTTGACAAAAAGATTAGATGAAGCCAAGCCGCCTTCGTCCTCTCTTTGGGATAGCTTCTCCCACATACTTAGAGAAATAAATAGATCTGCTCTAAAGCCAGTTGCTACTGCAAACACGTCTTGATTCTCCATACAAGTGGAGATTGGAGGAGGGGATTGTGGTAATGATCATTGGTGAGTTTATTCTGAAAAAGGCATTTTCTCTTCAACATTTCCTCTTTCTGGGTGGTTCTCTTATTCCTATCCACTTAACACATGAGAACAGTAGAAACTTCTAGAAGACAGCACAAGAAAAAAAAATCCAGATGACCTTGGGTATTGCCATGGATTTGTCATTGTTATCAATTCACAGTAACCACAGAAAAGGAGTCTTGCTGTAGTATTTTTATGCATATGTGTGAGGTATTTTAATCCCATTTACCTCCCACCATTAACCCCTCATGTCACTGTTTCCCAGGCTCCTCTTTCTGCTTTCTCATATGTCTGTGTCAATTTTCAGGTCAATTTTTAGGTTTCAGGGTAGATTTAGCATGTACCAGAAAATATGCAGTTTTCTGGAAATCTGGCTTATTTGCCTTAGCATGATGGACTTCAGTTCCACTATTCCCTGAGAGCCTTGTCTCGCTATTCTTTATGGCTTTGTTCATGCTCTGTTGTGTATAGATGCTTTGTTTCCTTTATGCCCCCACCATTGATAGACACCTAGGCTACTTCACTACCATGTGTAGTAGCAGCGATGTAAACACACGTAAAATAGCTCAATGACATTTACCAATTCTCTAGAGGTCACTTTGGCCTTCACTCTGAGTTTTGCAGTTCCGTGGCTTTGACAAACGCATCACATCATGTGTTCACCACTGTAAGTTAATGGCTCTCAAAAATCCTGTGGTCCTCTGTCGTCACTCTTCCGGTTCCTGTGACTCTTAAACTCCCTGATAACCACTGTGCCTTTCATTACCTCTATAATTTTGTGTATTGTATTCCAGAACATCAGATGCCTAGACTCATATAACATAATAGCTTACACTTGCTTCCTCTGTATATTAATATGTGTTTACATTTCTCTCCTGTCTTTTCATAGCTGAGAGTTGAGTATTTTTGCCATTGTTAAATAATTTTTAATTGTATGGATATACTGCAGTTTATCTCTTTGCCCATTCAAAGATATCTTAATTGTTTCCACATTTGGGAACAGCACATGATGTAGTTGGTAATTCTGTATGGACGTAAGATTCTAAACTTTCTGGTCATCTGGGTAAATACCTAGGAATGCAGCAATTGGCTGCTTAGCTATCCTTAACTTTATAAGAAACTGTCAAAACTGTGTTCTTAAGTGATTGCAATGTTTTGCATCCCAGCAAACAACAGATGGGGTTGCTATTGTTTCTGTCATCAGCATACTGTACTGTTGAATGGGTTCCAGTGCACTTGGTAAGTAAGTTAATAAGTGATACTGTCGATTTTCTAATTTTCCAAAATTCCTGGATTTTCCCAATGACATGCAACAAACACTCCACACCTTTCCACATACTCGTTTCCCATTGTATATCTTTGTGAATATACAATATGTATAAAGAATATGTAATTCTTTATGAGTTCTCTAACTTCACATTTGGGTCTCTTGTTTGTTTATTGGTGAGTTATCAGTTATTGCAACGACCTGCACTCCTATGTGTTTTAGCAGCCATATTGAATTCTTTCAAATTTGCCATTCTACTTATACTTCCCCTTCCCTCGCAATATTTTTAAGCTTTTTTTCTTTGTTGAATTTAGAACATAGCTATTTACAAATATTTTCTCTCCATCCTCATCTGTTTTTCCATTCATTTATGTCTGCTGTGCATCAGATTTTCTTGGCTTCCTTGCTCTTGGCCATGTACTGAAGATTGTCCTCAAAACACCGTGTGGACTCTTTCAAGACTTGCATAAAGGGTCTCCTTTAGACAATACCTAAACTCATATCTCTACTATGGATACTAAAAGCATTAAATCTAAGACTATTTTAGACTACAATTAAACTAAGTAAATGTATTGATATATTTTGAGGTACTTAAGTGATAAATGTGGACGGAAAATTTCCTTTAAGTACTGGTTTGTAATGATAGCTCCTGGTAGGAAGCTAAGTGTTAGCCTCTCACATATTAAGATGGCCCACACAAAACAATTTTAAAGTTTGAAAGCCACCATGCACAGGAAAATTCATCTACATCCACCTAAACCTTCTTTCTTTACATAAAATCAATATATGGCTAAAAAATAATCACTGAAGTGAGTTAGTAAGCATTTTGACAGTAAGCATTGTGGTTACTGGAAATAAAAAGGTAGGACTAGTTTCACATATCAAAGTAAGGAATATGAAACTTTTATCCTTCTAAATCTTAGGAATTGTATGTGTCTGCAGTCATTTATATGTATATGTACAGAACTGAAAAACCCACTGTGCTGTTCTAGTCTGGGAAGAACAAGAAACAGAGTGAAGTCGTGGAATTACTGATTTTTTGTTCTTCAAAATCCTTTCCCAAGACTGGATGCCACCGACAATCTTTATATATCCCAAATGTGCTGTGAGCTAATTGAATGCAAGGGACTCTTCAATAACAAACTGTTATTATAACAACAGTCCTATTGAACATCCTGCTGTATTTGGGAAATAACACCAGGAACTGCAAATTACCCTAAAAATTAAAGAAAATTCATTTGTGAGCCCTCTCATTTCATTGCTTGTTGATGAAATCTACTTTTAAAGGCCAAATTAACCAGATTGTCCATTAACATTGATCACATTAGCTAGATAATTGCCAAATCCTCATCTAGCCAGTGCTGTGTGGACGCAGCTAGCGAAGGGAGAACAAGGCACCTTAATGCAGTATTCTCTTTCACATCAACTCCTTTCACAAATTTTCTTCAAAGTCCTAAGCCTTGGAACGAGATATGTATGTCCCTGCCATTAGTTGGAGTTGTTTGTATCACATAAGCTAAGAGGAGGGGCATGCAAAGACTTATCGTCCCCAATTGGGGTGCAATATTTGTGTCTTGTAACAGCGTGTCACTTTCTTAGAGGACAAAGGGCTGGGTTCAAAGAGAAATATAAGCAAGACTTTGCTAAGAGTGCCATGGTAGCCCTTGGAATAAGACTTTGACCTGGAAAAAAAAATCATCGTCCCTTTCTTCACTGACTGCTGTTGCCAGACTTGTCCTACACCTCAGCACTTTATCTCTCAGAAAGCTGAGTGGACTTTGAATCCAATGTAAATATTTTGCAATCTTGCCAATGGATATCAGATGAGTACATTTTGTACGACACTTACACACCACAGAACTAATCAAACAATAACTAAAAACAAGGTATAAAATATTCATATTTTATCCGGCAAATGAATATAGACTCAACTAGACCAGCCAAGGTACATGCCTTTATTTATTAAAACGTATTGTTTGCATGTTAAAATTTTTGTGTGACACTGTGGTTGGTTTCTCTGGTTTCCTGAAGATTGCATTTATTTGTTGTAACAGTAAGAACATTCCAGAATCTTCTGTATTTAAAAATAGAAAACCAAACACTACTATGTATAGCTTACAGATATGCAGCATGTTTGATACAGATATGAATTTAAACCTTGTTTCCCTGGGAAAAATGAATACCCAGCTCGAAACTCTAGCGTGATCCACAATTAATACTAACAAATGTAGTCATGACTTTCAAACTTGAATCTTGTTTTCTGTACAATTAAAAAAGAGGAAACTATTTGACTATGGTAGAAATTAAAGAATATTTTATGAAAACTCTTCAGAATGTCCATTACATTGGAAAGACATCAGATTGGGTGCGGTTAATTTCTTTCACAGAGTGGATAAATGTATAATGAGACCAAAGAATGGCTTGGTAACTATCGGTGTTATGTGTCACTTAATAACAGTTGAGTTTATTTCCCAAATTACTTTCTTTTTCTGTTCTGCTAGTACATTATTCAGACCATTAGAGGAAGATGGTGCATTCTGTGAACAGAATTATGTATAGTCTACTCGGTAATGCAAGCGGGATCTCTGTGCCCTGATTGCAGCATCATAAGCTCCCATTATAGCATGCGCTATAAATCATCCTGCACCCAGGAGACAGGGCCAGATCCTCTGGTAATCTGTGAATAGTGACACCCTTTATAACAAGGTTATGCCGTTCTGTCCTCAGCATGATGAGCAGAGCTTCCAGAATGCATAGCACCACGCTTCCATTAGACAGTTAGCAGTAATGATCAATAAAAGAAGATCTATTTCTCCAGCATGGAGCAGCTTCAGAAAGGGGAATGGGAGGATGTATATTGGGCCACATAGCTGAGAAGCATATCAATGTCTTACAGGGCATGTTTGGGGACAGGGGTGAGGACGAAAATAAAGTGCAGAAGTTTCCTCTGTATGATTTGACTTGACCTTCATAACATCCCCACACAGCAGGTCTGTTGGAATTCCACAGATGTCTGCAGTGGTTAAATGGCTGGCTCAGACTTATAGAAATCTTCTAATTCATACTAAGTTTCTCTTTGCAACGTGTCTCACTGTGCAAACACAGACGAGAATATTTCACTGTGTTATTCTATTAAACTTTTGTCTCTTTACCTTCTCAGATAAGCTGGAGCAAAGGTGACTGATATGAGTTGAAAATAGGACACAATGAAAACTCTCTCAGGCAGCATGGCTCTGAGACATGCTATGGTCACATCCTTAGGTGTGGCACAACATGCACTTATGCAGCTGAGACAGGTGTGTCGTATTTACTCCACAGTTTTTGATAATTTTGCTCCAATCTTTATGGAAGTCTCTTAAGGTGCTTACCATGATAAGAGAGAATTAATTATTTTTATTTAGTTTTTTCTTCATTAAAAATCTCTTATGATTATGATTACTGCTGTTATTCGTGTGGGGCGTGATAAATGTGAATTTCTGGCCAGAGTCTGTATCCGGAGGTCAGAGACAACATTCAGCAGTGGTCTCTCCCCTTCCACCTTGTTGGAGGGATCCGTCATGCATTCTTCCTGGCATATTCCTGCCTAGATTTTGGCTAATTCTTCTGTCACCACCCCCATCTCACCCTCAGGATGCTGTTATTTCAGATGTGTTATACCACTTTTTTTTTTTCGGAGCTGGGGACCGAACCCAGGGCCTTGTGCTTGCTAGGCAAGTGCTCTACCACTGAGCTAAATCCCCAACCCCACCACGTCAACTTTTAACCTGGACTCCAGTGATAAAACTTGTACTGTCTGGCTTATGCCAAAAGTCCTTTATCTACTGAGCCATCTTGCCAGCTCTGATTCATTTCTTTGTTTTGTTGTTGTTGTTGTTGTTGTTGTTTTTTCTTTTATTGTTGTTTTGTTTTGTTTTTTGTTTTGAGACAGAATTTGCTATGACCTCCAACTTCCTATGTGGCCCAAACTAGCACGAAACCGGTCTGCCAACCTCAGTCTCCAGATATGCCCCATGACACCCAACCTTTATCACCTGGTGTTAGCTCCTGGTTTCCTACTACCACACTGTCGTAGTCCTTCAGATACCGTGTACCCCTGCTATTTTCAGGCCACACTCATCCATACATGTGTGTGCTCACAGCATCTGTGTTATGCATTTCTAATTTCCTGTTCAGGTTGGAGGCAGTCGAGAACTCATCAGTTGAGAATGCTCGATGCTTTTGCAGAGGATCCGGGTTTGAGACTCAAAACCCACATGGCACTGCACTGCCTGTACCTCCAGTTCCAGGGGATTTACTGCCTCTAATTGCCTCTCAGTGTATCAGGTCGGCCCACAGTACACATACACACATGTAGGCAATCAAACAAAAATAAGCCTTTAAAAACAAGAATTATAGCATCAGATCATTTTCTGGGTCTTCTAGAAATCATCAATCCCCACCGTTTGAGGAAACCTTAGAGCTTTCAGCCATCAGTATCTTCAATTAGGGGCATACATTTTTAGAATCAGAAATTTAAGACGCGGCTTGCAAGAAAACCTAATGAATGAAGATACATATGTCTTAGCTCTAGGACTCTCAAGGGGAGAGTCAGTCACGTTAGGAGTTGGCATCTCTATCAGCCTCTGTGCTCTCTGTGTCTTCCACAGGGCAGGTCTAGGGTTATCTTTACTTCAGATGCTTGGTTAGCAGTGGGTGAATTGGAGGTATCTTACTCTTTATAAAAAAAAAACACATTGAAAACTTCTCCTCTGCTTATTAAAAAGGTTTTTTTAAATTATGTGTATTTGTGTGCACACATATGGGGGTATGTGCTCATGAAGCCAGAAGCCAGTTGAATGCTTAGAAGCTGGAGTTATAGGTGATTGTGAGCCACCTGATGGAGACGCTGAGAGTTGAACTTGGGTCTCTGCAGGACCAATACACGCTCTCACCTGCTGCGCTACCTCCCAGCTGCTCTCTGCTACCACTGAAGTCTAAAGTTGGGCCAAAAGTTGGATAAAACTATGAAAAATTATGGTTTTTTCCCATTTTACTTCTTATTTACTTTCTTGACTCTTTGACTCATAAAGGTGATGAGATAAAGGAACATATGTAGATTACAAGGCAACTGCATACATTTTCCCCAAATAGAACAAACTTCATAGCAGTTAATCCTCCCTCAAAGATTAGGAAACCAAGACTCAAGGACGGCACTACAGAAATCAAAGAACAAATTGTATTTTTTTCTTCCAGTCCCAGACGCTGCGGGAGCCGCGGCTTACGGTGCAGACATGGCCAAGTCCAAGAACCACACCACACACAACCAGTCCTGCAAATGGCACAGAAATGTCATCAAGAACCCCCGGCCACAAAGATACGAATCTCTTTTGGGGTCGACCCCAAGTTTCTGAGGAACATGCGCTTTGCCAAGAAGCACAACAAGAAAGGCCTGAGGAAGGTGCAGGCCAACAATGGCAAGGCCGTGAGTGCACGAGCAGAGGCCATCAAGGCCCTTGTTAAGCCTCAGGCCGGCAAGCCCAAGATGCCAAAGGGCTCCAGCCGCAAACTCAGCCGTCTGGCTTTCATCGCTCACCCCAAGCTTGGGAGAAGATTTGAAGCTACATGGCCAAGGGTCATAGGTTCTGCCAACCAAAGCCCAAGGTTCAAACCAAGGCAGAGGCCAAAGTTCTAGCTAAGACCCAGGCTTCAGTTCCAGCCTAGGCTCCCAAGGGTGCCCAGGCCCCTGTGAAGGCCCCATAGAAAAGGCTCCTGCCAGTGTGAAGACAGACGGACTGCTGTGACACACCTACCTACACACTATGTGCAGATGACCAGTGTCCTATGCTGCTTTTACAAATAAACTCGAGACAAGAAAAATAAAAGAACAAATTGTAGTTGTTGATGTATTCGGCCCAGAGAACTAGATCTATGGCTCTCCTGAAATCATATTCTTAAGAATACCTTAATAATTAATATATCCTTCACGCAAATGAAACATATTTTTCAACTTGTAGTGTCACTCGTACCTTGTAATCCTGTATGTACAGAGATGTCTTCCTTAATATTTTCCAGAGCACAATTAACTGCTAATTAGTTTATTAAGATGTTTTCATTCTGTTTGGTTGTTAGTAACATATTTCAATTTGAATTAAATGTTTAACCTAAAATCATGTAGTATGTTGAATTCGAGGTGTTTTGTTTTGTTTTGTATGTGCGTGTCTCTGGAATGTTGCCTGTTAAGGCCACTAATACAGACTTAGACTCATTTTTTTTATTCTTTGTTTCTTACCTACTGACCATGTCCCCTTCATTCCATTTTCTTTACTAGAGTCAAGACCACTCTAAGAGTTCTAAACTCTTCAGGAAATACTAAATGCTGCATTAGTCAATAAATAATGTATGGTGTAGATGCTGGCTTCCCTAAAAAGGGCCGAAGTACACAGCACCTTGAAAGTGTAGCCAGTATGAGACATGCTTACAGATAATCTCATAGGTGTCTACTCGTCTCTTTCACTCGTCTCTGCAGTAGGTGATGTAACTAGAAGGTCGGTAGAAATAGAATTGCACTTACGTGATGAAAACCAAGTCTCCTGATGGTTCATACAATGTCCCTGCCAGAAACATAGAACTACCATTGTGCTTGTGGCCTGAAACCAGGTAGAGAAAGTTGAATCTCTTCCAAGGTCTGCAAAACATCCTTCTGAGTATCGAACTAAATCTCATTTCTCAACTCAAAGCAGAGGAACGGGGTTGGGGCAGAGAAGTGGTAAGATTTTCTTGAGTTTTGCCTGTCTGTAACAAAGTTAGTTTCTCTCCTTTTTTCCTCTCTCCAGTGTTCATGGATCTGACTCAGTGACTTATGAACTCGGACAATATATCATTATTTTCATAAAATTCTAACTGCGGTTTGGCATTTTCTTCTTTTGAGAACAGAGGCAAGAAATCTGTGCCCTTTTCATCAGGGAAATTAGAGTTATTTTCTTATTACATTGAATTTGCAGGTATCATAAAAGGTTGTTTGGATTCTTTTCTAAAGCAAAACCAAAGATGTTATTAGACCTTCCCTAGGTGTTATTTAATGTGCATTTTGGAAACTACACTCATTACCACAATGTAAATATTGTCTAATAGCTTAATATCTGTATTTAAATGCAATCAGCTTTCTTTAGACTCAAGATATTTTACTTCATTAGTTTTTCCAGTAAAAGGTCTATTTCTTATTAACAATGGGTCCCTGCCACAAAATAAGCTAAAATTTCTGATGCCTTTTTCTGGTATACAAAACCCCAGTACCATCATTTTTATTTATTAAAGTTTTGTAACATGGAAGAAAGGGCCTGTCTTGTGATGATAGAAAATGAATTTAAAATGGATGAAAATGAGATCATACACACACACAATTTGCAAGAAAGTTGTGGAAGTTCAACACAGGATTTTCAGTGAATGTTTGGAAAATAGCATTCGTCCAAGAGGAAATGTGGGGGATGTCTTCCAACAAAAGGCAGCTGAATTCTTCCTTAATCACCATAATTGGGACAACTAGTGAAACAACTCTCACACCACCTACACAACCTACAACCACACAAAACTCTTTAGTCTTTCTCTATAAACATATTTCTCCCCGAGAGAAACTTCTGTTATCACTCATTACGTACATTCATGATTTGATTCATACTTCTCCACAAAATATTGTTATAATTAATAAGGTTACGAGTCTAAGAGAAAGTATTAATCCATGAATTAAAAACAATATTCTATAAAAATAAAAAAGGGACACTCAGTATATAACAAAGCAAGAATCATGAGAATTGCAAAAAGATAAATATAAGAATGCTCCAAAACTCACTTAAAAAACCCACAAGTGGTAAAGAGGCCACAAAGTGAAATTTTCAGATCATAAGGAATTACATTTAAGACCTCAGGTTGGATCCCAAGTACTGGAGAAAAGTAGGAAACTGGGAAACTAGAGAGCTAGAGAAGAGATCCCAGAAAGCCTCTTCAGTGACTAGAATTCCCTGATAACAGACTGAAGGGGAAAAACGGGAAAAAATTGCCAGGAAAGAAGAGACCTTCTAAAAGCCAGAACCTGAGGACTTATCCTGAACAGTGAGTGTAGCAGGTCCTCGGTCCGCAATGTGATAATGAACTTCTACACTGATGGGGAAGAAAATCGTTTCCTAGGTTGCCATAGCTTAAAAATAAGAATGAAGCAGATCCCGGAAACAGGGGACTCCTACAGTGGAAAGAGGTGGAGGAACATTTAGGAATCGCCCAGCAGAGAGAGGAAGAAACATGCAGGGTGGCTGGGAGGAGAGGTTCAAGGCGGCTATACAAACAGCAAAGGAACCTTAGCAAAGAAAGGGCAGATCACAGTGAGCTGTGGGATGGGGGACACACCCACAGAGCAACGATGTGTTTGCTGTGAGGAGTTTTAAAGCTTTGTAAGATAAAATCCGTGCCTGAATTACTAATTAACAGGCACAGAGAAAAAAGGGGGTGTGGGGGGGTGATTCAGGAAAGGAAGGGGGAAAGGAAACACTGCTACACGTAGTATCACACACACACACACACACACACACACACACACACACACACACATGCACACACACACGCACATCCATGGATATTGAGCAATGATATAACATTATGACATAATCAAAGTGGTTTGGGAGAGAGGGAAGGGCAGTAACCAAGCCTAATCTTGATTTTCCTTTCAGAAAGGCAATGTATGATATAAACGTTCTAAAAGGAAAAAAAATGTATGTAGGGTTTCAGGACTTGTAGTTTGGCACTGGACCAATTGATGTGCCTGGGGTGGACAACCTCTCTGGCTGCCAGCTTTACTCAGTTGCCTGTAGTTGTGTAGGTTTGAGGCCTTGTAGTCTTTCTCCATCATCCATGATATGGGTGTCCTTCTGTTCAGTTCACAGTTCTGATGCTACTAGAAGACATAGTCTTACAGCCAACTCTCTGATCCTCTGGCTTGTGCAGTATTTCTGCCTTTTCTTCCTCAGTGTTCCCTTCGCCTTAGGTAAGGGAGTGGTGCTTGCTTATATTTAGGGACATAGATGTATATGCATACATTATGCAAGTTATGAAAAAAGAGGTACAATACCCAAGATCTGAGAGTCTCCGCTTTGGTTCAGAGGCATTTTGCTCAGATTAGCCCTAGCAAGGGATTCACGAAACACCAGACGACAGTTTTGTGCAGAGTAAAAGGTGCTGCTCAAAGAAGGAGAGACATGAGCTAACAGAAACTCTAATGGGGTCTGCTACACTCTTTGAGGATAGATATGGTGGTGGGGGGGGATGAAGGAAAAATTCCAGGCAGGCCGAGGAAGAAGTAGAGTCAAGCAGGGTAACATGGGTCCTGTCTGCGCAGCAATACACGATTCGGGTGAGTTAGCAGGTGCGTGGAGGCAGGGACACATGAACAACCAGGAAATCTGTGGAAAGGGTTTCTGTGACCTTCAAGCCTAATCCCACCCTGTTGTCATTTTCTCTGGATGGAGCAGCCCCAGTTGTGTTGTTCATGCTTTCCTATCGGTCGCTGTTCTGAAGTGGCAGGTGGCTCGGAGGGTTTTAAACACAGCCGGTTAATACCTGTTAGTAAGAGCTTACGGAGGTGAGATAATAAAGTCCTTCATGAAGCTCCAGTGTGTATTGTTTAAGATCGCAAAAAGGAATATCTCATCTCCTAATCAGCTAGCTGGACTGCCTTTGTAATTACTACTCCTAGTAGGATTCTACACAAATTCATACTTAAGAAACATTGAACATAGTTGGAAGAAAAATTGTTATTTTTTCAAGAATCCGGTGTAAAATCAAATCTCAAATGTCATCACTTGACAGGGGAAATGGTTTTATAAGAGTGTAGAAAAATTTCCGGGAAACATACCAGAATAAAACAGATCTCAAGACTCCGACAGAACAACTAGAATGGACAAAGACACCGCAGACAGATTCTGAAAAGGTGAAAGGCTCACACAGCACTGGGAAGAAGTCAGCAATGCTCCAAAGGTTACAAAGACAGGAAGATGCTGTTATAAACAACTTTACGTCAGACATGCTGAAGCTTGGGGGAAAGGAATACATTTCTAGAAAAAATTGTGGCTTATCAAAATTAATTTAGGAAAAAATAAGAAATGTAATCAGTATAATGTAAAATGCATAACCATCACAAACCGAACAAGAAGGCTAAAATAGCTCTCACAGTTCTTTTTTTAATAATGTCGTCTATTTGGTGTTGGTTAACAATTTTCTATCCTTTCTTTCTTTTTTCTTTCTTTCTTTTTTCTTTCTTTCTTCCTCTCTTCCTTCCTTCCTTCCTTCCTTCCTTTCTTTCTTTCTTTCTTTTTTCTTTCTTTCTTTCTTTCTTCCTTTCTTTCTTTCTTTCATGTCTTTTTAAGACAGGGTTTCTCTGTGTAGCATTGACTGTCCTAGAAGTTGCTCTGTAAGAACAGCCTGCCTCACCTCAGACTCAGAAATCTGCCTGACTGCCTAGGTGTAGCCACCATTCTCATTTATGCTGATTTTGGGGGGGGGAGGGTAAAAATTTCTAGCAAACAATAAAGGAAAAATGAATTCAGATATTAAAGAAAAATATAATTACAATCTCACAAAACTCATCGGTTTAGAGAACAGTGTGATATCTCCAGGTGGCTTTTTCACACTAGCAGAACTTTGATATAAAATCCAAAAAATATGATTAATCTTGCCCATGCGTGCATATATATATATATATATATATATATATATATATATATATAAACTTGAACCAGAATAATATAATATAGAAAATATATGGCATTATCATGATGTATCATTGGATTTTTATATAAGAAGTCAATTAATGTGTATTTTCTTATAACTTGAAGCAAAGATACAATGATATAATCATCTTTATTGCAAAAAACCAATTGATAAAATTCTACATCCTTAATCTGACAAAGTACCTACAGGAAAATATGCAACGAACTTAATGGTGGTTGTTGATGCTCCCCCTTTGGTTGGACTAAAACCATGACCTTAGCCCACATTAAGGCATTAAAAGGTAGAAAGAAGTTGCAGTGGAATGAAGAACATTACTGTTGTGTGGATATAATCTTTGTATAACAGTCCAAAAGAAGCATGAATAAATTATTTTATATCATTAATGATGTATTTCTAGATGTCATTATACTTGCCATGTTTTCAAGATACAAACTTCAGAATGGAGAAGTAACTTCAAGCAGGAAATCTATTATTTATTTATTTATTTATTTATTTATTGCTTGTTTGTTTGTTTGTTTGTTTTGAAGTATAGCTTCATTTGGTAGCCTAGGCTGGCCTGGACCTTACTATGTAGCATAGGCTGGCTACAAATGCATGGCAGTCCTTCCTCAGCCTGCTTGAGTTCTAGGACTATGGGGATTGCAAGCACAAGCCAGAATACCCAACTCAGAAATTTACATTTAAAACTACCTTTATCATAACATCAAAATTCTAACATGGTTAGGACTAGCAATAAAAATTTCAAGAACTTTGTGATGGAAAGTGTATAACCTTACTGAAAGACAAAACCTAAGCCAGCCCAGATTTAGAGAGCTTGATATATGTGCCTGCAGCTTAGAGAGTGTGGTACCACAGGAAAACAGACATTTAAAACTGATTGGGAATTTGAAATACCTCACCAACATGCCAACAGGAGCTTTGTGGTACTTGACAACCTGACGTAAAAAATTCAAACAGAAAAGCAAGCAGTCTGTGTGAAGGAGAGTGTACCCTGCCCCATGCACTCCCCCAGACACTGTTATCATCAAAGTAAAGTCCTTTAAGTGGACAATCAAGTGACACCAATTAGAGAGCCCTGAAACCGGCCTACTCTGATGAAGACCTTTGGGAAAGACTGAAATGTATAGCAGTCCATTTTGGAAGGAAGAATTTATTAATTAATTATCCAAGCCCAACTGGGAATCCACAGGTAAGAAACTAAGATGATATCTCCATCAAGCACTAGAAATAAATCCAAGATTCATTCAATGAAAATCTTAGATGAGGAATGGCAAAACTAGATAGAATGACAGCTTTTCTCCATACAGTGGAAAGATACCTTACCATCCACAAAAACCCAGTCTGAAAGCAAAATTACATCATTTTAATTAAAACGTGTAGTTAATGTGCAAAATGGAGAAAAGTTCCTCAATATATAAAACTCACAAAAAATTAGTACCAAAATGTGGTTAGGAAAAGGAAAGTGAAGCTTCTAGAGAATAAATTCCAAAGAAAGAAAAACAAACCAATGCCAAGGGAAACATCTCAAACAAGAGCTCTACAGATGAATAATTATAAGTGAGATGAATGTATGAAATGATGCTTAGCTTTATTAGAAATTATGAAGTGTAAATTTGAACCCAAATGAGATGATATCACACACACTCAGTACCTGTGAAATTAAAGTCTGTCCATTTATATGCTGGTGAGGATGTGGTACAAGGGTGGTTTATTACAATTCAGCGAAGGCTCAGTAATGGCCACAGACACTTTAGAGTATACCTTATTTTTTAATCAAATTGAAAATTTGCAAACCATATGACACATGGATTCCACTCTAGGACATATATGCATAAAGGCAGCAAAATAGATGCTCGAGTGTAAACACCTGTGTCATTTACCTCAGCAAGTTCTAAGCAACTGATCAACACAGGACAACTGAGGTGTATGTTGCTATGGTGGATTACTGCATACTGATGAAAGGTAATGAATTTCAGCTACACACAAAGCAAGCTGAATTTTAATACTATATGATTCAAACCACAGGCTGTATGATTCCTTTTATCTAAAGTCAAAGTGTTTGAAGATTCAAAGAAATGCTAATTAGCAACTAAAACATAATGAAAATCAAAAAGGATGAGAGAACAATGCAAAGAGGCTTAGGAGTTTTGCCCACGTTGTTTCTGGCCAGGTATCAGGTAAATGGTATCTTTTTTCTACACAGTCTTCTTGAAAACGTCCATATTTAATGATTGTCGCTAGGCAATTTCTTTAAAATTGTTTGAACCTCATCAGGGAGTCTGCCCCGGAACCCCAAACGTAAAGATGACGTGTTAGACCTTTGTTATCCTATCTCGGCAAGTCACCCCACTTAAGTTCTCTTGTTCCAATTCTCACTCTGCTAACCCGCCTCCCAATTATGTGTTTAACATCCCACGCAGATTTGTCCACGGAGAAAGGGGGGTGCCAATCAGCACACATGAGTCACTGGAAAGACTGAAAGCGCCGTCGCTCACTGTAATTTAAAGCTGGCATTTGGGCTGATACTTCAAATTCTGTAAACATCCTTAGGGACAATTGAAACCTGCTGAAGAGAAGATGGAGACATGAATCATTCCGTCGGCAAGTGGAGGGGGCAGCTGCAGAGTCTGAACAACAGAAGAGAGGAAAAGTGCCTGAGCCCACGATTCAGCAATCAGACGAAGTATCAAGGGATCTTGTTATCAGGCACTTCAAGGGATGCAGGTAGGAGCTTGAGTGTTTACCAGGAAAGTGTGTGGTTTTGAAAGCAGCAAGTATAACTTCAGAGCAGAGTAGAAGAAAGTTTTCTGAGTCAGTCTTGACTCAGGTATTATTTTGGTCACTCAGAGTCTGGAGATGAAGATAATAATACTAACGATGATTCAAGAGAATATGACCCACCTGTTCCCAAGCAGAGGCAGTTTAGCAAAATGGATGAGCTTGGGTCTTCATTCCAGACACCGGTCAAATTCTGTCTCCTCAGCCTTCTAGTCAGGTTAGGAATCAGAAACATTTTTCTTATGTAAAAACAGGTAAGAAAACTTGACCAGCGACATCATGGAGGCAGAGATAATGAATATAATATCAACAGTAAGAGGTACACAACAAATGTTGACATGATATTGTTTTAAAGACTAATTAGCTGTTAAATAGTCAAGATTAGTGACTGGGAGCTCAGGGACATTCTGGGGGCAAGGAGAAGGTGTAGCCACAATGATAAACCATAAATATGAACTGAAGACAATGGTCAAGAAAACAGCTTGCAAGTGGTTTAGTCATGGTTCTTAGTGACTCAGATATGGGAATTTTCTCACAAGAACAGGTTTCTACTTACTGGAGAGATAGAATGAAGCCAGGCTGCCCATCAGTCCCAGAAGGACTTAACAGATGGGCAATTGAGAGAAGGCCTATGACCCAGATACAGTTGACAGACAGATGACATGAGCACTCCTAGACTTGTGGCTTCTCCTAGACTTGTGGTATAAGCCAAATATTAATCACATGTTCCAAGAAAAAGGTCATTTAAGTCATATGGGTCAGAGACCTTATCTTGATGACTGATCTGCAACCCAAGTTCCCTGGGACTGACTGGATGCTCAGTCAGGTGGCACACGGAGAGTTACCCTTGGTCTCTCCACATTCTCAACAGGTTGAAACAAGCATTGTCTTCTGGAGCTCTGAACATCTGGAGGTCGCAACTAAGCAGAGGTAAAAACCTGGGAGCTTCATGCTGATAAGGGAGAGGCTGTAGCATTGCTCAACCTTCATTCATCAGAGAGGAAAGTTCTGCGGGTTAGCAGCCATTTAAACCACCGAAACCAAGCCAGAGAGATTCTGTTAATGAACACTATGGTATGAAATAGGTTTGGAACCTGAGCTGTCACCTTTGTGAGCACCAGTGTTAGTAGATGGTATTTCATAGGAATGAGAATAGACCTGAAAAATAACATGTGGATCGGAAACACGATGAAATTTTCTCTTGTACTCTGATTCCAAGGCCCACACCCCTTAGCCCAAGCTAGTTCTCAGAAATGGCAGCAAGGGTTAGGGAGATGGCTCTATGGTAAAGTGACCTCAGGGCAAGCATGAGGACCTGAGTTTAGCTTCCTTTACTTTTCCCTTGTATTTCTTGTTTCATTCATTTGATGCTGAAACCCAGGGCCAGTCATGATCCTTTCCCTTCTTTTTTTCTTTTTTCTTTCTGTTCATTCAATGGGATAGGGGATTAAGAAAAACCAGATGCTTAAATGTGTGCCATAGTAAAGTATCAGAGGCTTATACCACTTCCTTGCATGGCTTGCATCTCACAAACCCGACTAGGGGTAGAGAGGGAATTGAAGGACAGATGTACCACATGTCTACAGAAAAGCTGGGATTAGGTGGTCTGGCTTCTCAGATGGAGAAGCATCAACACTCTGGGAATACACATGATTATTATACAATGTTAAACAGAGAGTCTTGGCTATTACATCCAGATTATTAAGGAGATGAGGCTTATGGCATACAACTAAACAAGGAAGGTTTCACTAATCTTTGTTAAGAACAAGCTGTAAGCACGAGCAGAAGCTACAGTGGATGTTTTCTGCACAAAATATCAACATTTATTTATACTCAGTCCAGAGAAAGGCTTTGCCATCTTTCTGAGCCTCGCCAAGACAAGGCTTAGCTACTCCCATCAGGCTGAATTGTAGAGGTCCTTGACTTCTCCATGCCCATGTCAACAGCATATATTCCCTCAGGATTCACTGACTACCCACAGTCTTGTCCTATGGCTACCAATGGGGATAAAAGCATCAAAGATACCAGGAAATTCAAGGAAGAGAGAAAACACAGGGCCCTGCAAATCCCAACACCATAAGACATTTGGTGCTGAAGACAGGATTACCTCTGCTGGATAGTTCTGTGGAAAAGTCAGCTAAGTTCTGTAAAAATAGCTGTTCTCAATAAAGTCTTCAACTGTGCTAGGCTTCTATTACCCTGGAATCGTCTTTGTCATCCTCTGGCAACAGATTAGTGGTAAGCTCAGAAGTGAGAAATGAAGCAGTGGGATGGATTTGGCTTTTGGGGGCAAAGTCAGGAAAAGGAGAGAGAAGCCAGCATGAATGGTGGTAAGACAGCTCTTAGGGATAGGTAACAACCAGACACCAGGGGAATATACACAGTCCTGAACAGACGGCCTCATAAATGCTAAAGCTGATGCTGACTCACCCAAAACGTCATGGGCCAGGACAGAACTGATGTGAAACCTGTAAGCCGAATGTAAAACCCTAAAGACCTGTAGACAAGATCCATAGTTGTTATTTCTTCTTCTTCTTCTTCTTCTTCTTCTTCTTCTTCTTCTTCTTCTTCTTCTTCTTCTTCTTCTTCTTCTTCTTCTTCTTCTTCTTCTTCTTCTTCTTCTTCTTCTTCTTCTTCTTCTTCTTCTTCTTCTTCTTCTCCTCCTCCTCCTACTTCTTCCTCCTCCTTCCTCCTCCTCTTCCTTCTCTCTTCTTCTTCTTCTTCTTCTACTTCTTTCTCCTCATCCTCCTCCTCCTCTTCCTCCTCCTCCTTCTCCTCCTCCTCCTTCTCCTCCTCCTCCTTCTCCTCCTCCTCCTTCTGTTCCTCCTCCTCCTTCTTCCTTCTTTTTCTTCTCCTCCTCCTCCTTCTTCCTTCTTCCTTCTTTTTCTTCTCCTCCTCCTCCTTCTTCTCTTCTTCTTTCTTCTTCTTCTTCTTTTTCTTCTTCTTCTTCTTCTTCTTCTTCTTCTTCTTCTTCTTTCTTCTTCTTCTTCTTCTTCTCCTCCTCCTCCTTCTCCTCCTTCTTCTTCTTCTTCTTCTTCCTCTTCTTCTTCCTCTTCTTCTTCTCCTCCTCCTCCACCACCTCCTTCTCCTCCTCTTCCTCCTTCTCCTCCTCCTTCTTTTTTCATTCCTCCTCCTTCTCCTTCCACTTCTCTTCTTCCTCTTCCTCCCTCCTCCCTCCTCCCTCCTCCCTCCTCCTCCTCCTCCTCCTCCTCCTCCTCGAAGTCAGCATCATGTTAGCCTGTAGCAATTCTTTTGTGGAACATGCTTCACTCTAAGACCCTGCAGGTTATTGTCTTCAACCCAAAGGAATTAGCTGTTCTCTACCAACTCATTCGAAGTAGATGTTTGTTCTCAGACATAAACAAAAAAAACCATGGTCTATTTTGTACCTTACAACAGTGTCAAAATCTTGTCACAATAGAAGGTGTTTATAACTAAATCAGTTTAGTTTGGACTCTTCCTTTAATCTTGGTCTCCTCCCACTATCAAAGAAGAAGAAAGATTATTAAGTTATGGCTTTCCCATAGGACAAAATGTCACTCCTCCCTAACAGACATTGGACCTTGAGTTGAGTTCAGGGTCAGTATCTGAATTCTCCTCCATCCCACACTCTGGAAGCATTGAGAGGCAACAAGAATTGGTATATGAGGTGTGGTAAATTTCCCCACTTTACTCTCTAGTGACATTTCACTATAGACTATTGCAGCCACTGTTTCTGCTCAGAGGGCATCCCTCTACCATGTTACCTTGCCTGATCACCTATCACCTTTCCTCAGTCTTTCTTTTACCACTAAGAAAGGATCTTTTGGAGACCTTCCATATTGCTGCCTATACAAACTAGAAATATAAGGAAGTGAACACTTCAAAGAAAGACAGGCTGTTCTAGTTTCCAGTCTGCTGTTATAATAAAGTACTCCCCCTCCCCCCCAAAAAAACACAGGAGAAAAAGTCTAGCTTGAACTTGTGATTCCTTGTTATAGTTCATCATTGAGAAATCAAGGTAGGAACTCAAGCAGTTATTCACCTGACTCTGCAGTCAAGAGCTGAGAGACATGAATGGCTCATGTTGCTTTCATCCTTCTGTTTTCTGGATAGCTTTCTTCACCATTATATAGCCAGGAACCCCTGCTTTGGACAGGTAACCCCCCTCAGTGGAATTTTTCAATTAACAATTGAGACAATCTCCTACAGACAAGCCCATAAGCCATTTTGATCTAGTTAATTCTTCATTAAGACTCTCTTCTCAAATAAATCTAGATTGTCAAGTTTATAGTAAAAATTAACTGCCACATAGGTCTCCCTATGTACCCTTACCTGGTCTGAAGTTTAGAACAGTTCTTCCTCTACTACTTGAATGCTATAATTACAGGTATGAACCATGTGGTGGTTTGAATAAAAATGTACCATAGGTTTATAGTGAGTCACATTAAGGGTTTAGGACGTGTGTTCCTTTTGGAACACATAGGAGTGCCATGTTGGAGGAAGTGTGACAATGGGGTTGAGGGTGGGCTTTCAGGTTTTGAATGCTCCAACCAGACACAGTGACACTCTCTCTTCTTGTTGCCTATAAAGATCCAGACCTCTCAGGTGTTTCTCCATCACCATATATGGCTACATACTGCCCTGCTTCCTGACATGAGGATAATGGGCAAAACCTCTGACATTGTAAGTCAACCTCAATTAAATGCTTTATAAGAGCTCCTGAGGTCTAAGTTCTCTCCCTTTGAGTCCTGAGAGTCTCTCACTTCCCAGGTCTCCAGTACATTATGGAGGATCCCCTCACCTCCTACCTCCCAAGGAACCTTAGATAATGAAATGCCCTACAGTGGGGAGAGGGAACTTGTAGAGCCCACCTCCAGCAGAAAGACAGGGCATCAAGTGAGGGATGGTGTTGCTATCCCACAGTCAAAAACTCTGACCCATAATTTTTCCTGTCCGAAAGAACTGCAGGGACAAAAATGGAGAACAGCCTAAGGAAAAGGAGATCTAGTGACAGCTCAAAGTGGGATCCAGCTCAAGGGGAGGCCCCAAGGCCTGACACTATTAGTGAGGCTATGGAGTGCTCACAAAAGGGCGTCTATCATGACTGCCCTCTGAAAGACCCAACAAGCAACTGAAAGAGTAAGATGCAGATATGTGCACCCAACCAATGGACAGAAGCTGCTGACCCCTGTGATTGAATTAAGAGAAAGCTGGAAGAAGCTGAGGAGGAGGGGAACCCTGTAGGAGGACCAGCAGTCTCAACTAAACTGTAACCACGAGATCTCTCAGACACTGGATCACCAACCAGGCAGCATATACCGACTGATATGAGGCCCCCCAAACACATATACAGTACAGTACTTCAGGGTCTGGACTCAGTCAGAGAAGATGCACCTAATCCTCAAGAAACTGGAGGCCCTAGAGAGTGAGGACATCTGGTGAGTTGGTGGTTGGGGGAGACATCCTCATGGAGACAGGGTCAGGGAGGTATGGAATGTAGAACAGTCAGAGGGTGAACCAGGAGGGGGATAAAATCTGGAGTGTAAAAAAAAAACAGATTAAATAAAATTTAAAATAGAGTTCCTAATGCCATGACATCTCATCACAGCAGGAAAAACCTAACTAAGACAAACCCCAGGCTGGATTGCAAATGAAATTCTTGGCTGCTGAGGAATGGGCACTAGTACACAAGAAGCCCTGTCTTCTACCCAGACACTTGATCCTGAGGCACTGTCTACTGTAGTTCAGCAGACAACAGCAATTGCCAACTGAAGAGAGTGTCCTGGACTACCTTGGTCTTCCATGTTTTTCTTGCCTTTCTCCTTTAACCTTCCACATTCAGGCCTTTGACTTATGAAGGACAAACTAGGGAAAGCACACTGCACTCGAATTTTTAAAATAAGTCAACTTTACAAATTTAATATTTCAATATTCCTTTTCTCTTGCATTTTTTCATGCTCTCTCCCTTGAGAAATCTCAAAAAGATAGACATGCAGCATGAGGAATTGTCCTTTAAACTTCTTCATCACCTAATATAAATCATTTCCATGTATATTAAGTTATTCTATAATTAATTCTTGCATTTAAGATAGAATCTATTGTCATGAGAAATAGCTGCATTTGTATTTATTACTGAAATCTAAACAGAGATTTCCAACTTAAAATTAGACTTGACATCTAACTTTATATTTCTTGGTATTTACTCTCCTGAAAACTTATTAGGCTTGCCATTTATTTTGATGGATTATGTGGAATGATTAATGTGGAACCAGGTCATTTCCCATGGTTGCCTGATTCTTTTGAAATTTCTGGCTGTTGATGTGTATCCTATCCTTATATTTTAATGGCAAAAGAATAAATTAAGATTTGGAACTTCTGGTCTGCTGCTGCTTCTTGGGAACCCATGGAATCAGGAGTTGGAGGGCCAGACATGAAGCACCTACGCCATGACTCACTCAAAAGAGGGCATTGTACATGTCTATAATGTTCTAAGTCTTGGGACTAGAAGATTATTTCTCCGTCCTCTGCTTATTTCCACAGCCATCATTCAACAAGTCCTACTGCCCTAACGTGGACCTCTTTTTAATGTCATGCTTGATGCTAGCTGCACAGAGACTTGGCTATTATGTTCTTTTGTCTAGAAACATGTGCCTGTTGAGGGAAAGACAGAGTGTGAATAGGCAGTTTGTCTCTCAGAGACATGGGAAATATCCTTTTTGCATACACCAGTATTCATTTTGACTTTAAAGGAATATCTGTGTGCTGGGAGAGCAGTCTTAGTAGCAAGAAGAAAGGATGAAGGTCCTCATGGTTTCTTCTGTTCTAACAATTTTATTTTTAATGTACTCTTTTTCCTACTTCTTTTAATGAAGTCTTTACAGTGTATTCGTGTGTGTGTGCGCGTGCACACACACACACACACACACACACACACACACACACACACACACACACACACACTGACCCACACATGTGAGTGTGATATACTTTGATCTCAGTTATTCCCTTCTCCACCACCCTCCCCTATGTCATCTATCTTCCTTTGGCTTCTCTGCTGCTTTCATCCAGTCACTTCAATTAACCTTCAACCTTTCCTTTTTTATTTTCAGGCTTTGGTTTTGGGTTTTGTTTTTTGTTTTGTTTTGTTTAATGTGTGTCTGTGGGCATGTATGCCATGTTTATGCATACCTTTGCAGAGTCCAGAAGAGGGGATCAGATGTCCTGTCAGTGGGGTCATATACACTTGGAAGCTACCTGATATAGGTGCTTGGGTCTTCTGGAAAAGCAAGAAGCACTATTAATCTCCAAGTCATATTTTTAAAGCTCTCTTTCTGCTTTCCTTTCATGTGGATTATTTTACCTTCTTTACTTATTACCAACCTTGAGATGTCTTCCTTCACTTTCATGATCCTTTTTTGACTTTCATGATCTTCTTACACATATACAGAGAGAGAGAGAGAGAGAGAGAGAGAGAGAGAGAGAGAGAGAGAGAGAGAGAGAGAGAGAGAGAGAGAGTTTTAAAACTAGGTTCTGGTGATTGTTGGGGGGAGGGCGGTAATGGGGGGAGGATGGGGAGGGGAACACCCATCGAGAAGGGGAGGGGAAGGGGTTGGGGGATGTTGGCCTAGAAACCAGGAAAGGGAATAACAATCGAAATGTAAATAAGAAATACCCAAGTTAATAAAATGAAAAAAAACAAAAACAAAAACAAAAACAAAAACAAAACTAGGTTCTGTACATAAGAGAAATATACTCAAGAGTTCTGACTACTGCTCCATAATTTGCCATCTTATTCATTGATGATGTAAAATACATTTATTCCAAGAGAAAAAAATGGCATGAATGGCCAAGTGGATTTGAACTAAATGGTTATTTAATTTCACCTTTTATGTGGGTTCTCAGCCAGCAGCCTGGAGCTCATTCCAAAACACTTATTTGGACTAGTGTACCACCTGCCTTGGCCCATGTATTTCAGAATGTATGTTACTCAAGGCCATCCTGTTAGTGGCCCTATGATTGCAACCAGAGTTTATATCATGGCAAAATAATCTGGAAGTCTGGCAACTTTGGAAAGGATAAAGTAGCTGTAGTAGTGCATACCTGAAACTCCAACTACTGAGGAGGCTGAGGCAGGAGAAAAGGAGTTTGAGGCCAGCCTAGACAGTGAGACTGTCTCGAGTGAAATAAAAGTTTAAGAATGGCTAGAAATTTGTCTCATTTGTAGAATGCTTGAATAGCATGCCTAAGGTCCTGGGTTAATGCCATTATTACAAAAAGAACAATTTAATCTCTCCCCTGAAGTGGTTTTAATTTTCCACTGTGATAAACAATTCAATAATAATATAGAGGCTGAAAGTGGAGAAAATTGATTCTAAAATGATTCGCCAGCTGAGGTGTGGAAGGAGGAAAGAATGAGAAGAGTTTCAGCAGGGTTGTGAGCTCACTGGCAAGCCCGGGATTAGGCTGTTGAGGCAGGGGAATCACTTCAAGTTTGAGGATCCTTGGATTACATAGTGAGTTCCAGAATACCCTGAGCTATAGGTTGTGGCCTTGTATGGAAAAAGAGAAATAAAGGAGGGAGGAGGGAGGGGAGGAGGAAGAAGAGGGTGAAGGAGGAAGAGGAAGATTTGCTTTTCCTTTGGGATACCTAACATGGGGCTAAACATAATTTGATCTTATAATAATTTTTCAGCTCTTTATATAAATGAGAAAGTGTGGCCTGATAATCAAGCAGTTAACTAACTGTAAAGCTCTAAGCACCGATCCTTAAAATATATTCCAAAATGAACAGTTATGATGGAAACCCATGTTGTTACTGCTGTCTAGAAATCAAACCAAGAAATGACTTAGATGTGTGATTTACTGTTTTCTTCTTGAACGTGTCACAATAGTTGTTTTTCCCACCCACATACTTTTCCTCATTCATTCTTGTGGGTGTAATGCTGCTATTCTGAAACAGTGCTACACAGAAACAGGAAATACTTCTTTACTGCAGGGTGTACCTATAAATTTCTGGTGCTAATCTGGAACCTGATAATGTTTATGCATCTTCAACAGGTCTTCAAGACAAGAACATGAGGGCTGTTCATGTCTTAAAGATCCTGTAGCACCATTCCTTGGTGGAAGACTGACATTTTATGCCAAAACTGTGTGGCCTGACGGTATGATCATTGGAATCCAGCGACTAGAACAAAAGGATTGCCTGCCTTCCGAGGGCAGAGAGCAAGGGCCTGTGCTTCCTCCCTCCCATCCTTTGCTCCTAACTAGAAGTCTGTTTATTTCCCCCTTAATTTGAAGACAAAACTGTTCTTCTCTCAGGGTATGAATGCTAAGGGCTCAAAGAGATAAGCATAAGTGTCTGGCTGGAAACAGGAGCTGACCACATGAGTTATGATCATTGAAAAATCTTAATTAAGACACTTCTTTGATAAACCAGTCTGGTCCGGTCTTCTGTGGTTCTTGTCTAGTCTGTACAAGGAACCAAGTAGACTCCACTAGATGTTCTATGAAACATCTTTCTCCAATCTGTGTTCATTTACATTTTGACAATTTTAAGTGGGTTTGAGCCTCATATCTAGTTCTGGTCAGTGGAAATTTTTTTACCTCCATTCCAATCCTCTTCCTCTCCTGTAGCATGAGAACTCTAGAATGCCTGTTGCAATACAGGAACAACAGGGATCATGGAGATGCTCCTGCAAAACACAATCTACCTGATCTGGTTTGAGTGTGGCAAGAACAAGAAATAATTCTTCCTCCTGTTAAGCAAATGATGGTTTTACTTCTGTGACTCTCAAAATAGCAATTACTCATGGGACTTATGTAGACCTCAAGTTCATCCATGACCCATATCTTAATTGTTTTTCTAGAAGTAAATTTAAAAAAAACCAATTCTTTTGCAGACAGGAGATGGGAAGCAAAGGAAACACAATTAAATATCAGTGTTCAATCTGAAGAGCAGGCAGGAAATAGATAGAAGAGGCCAGGAAGCTACATGCTGTCCTGTTTTACTTTGCAGATTTTTGTGGTTGTTGTTGGGGGTGGTAGTGGTAGTGGGGGGTGTACATGCACATGTGCACGTGTGTCCATGTGTGCTCAGGGACATGTATAGGCCAGAAATCAACTACATATGTCATTCCTTACATGTCATTCACCTTATCTTGAGGCCTGATGGTTGGTTGGCCTGCCATTCACTCAGTAGACTGACCTGGCTAGTCAGTGAACTGGGGACCATCTCTTTCTCCCCAGTGCTAAGCTCCCAAGCACATAAAACCACACTCAATGTTCTTCTGAGGCTTGGAGTAAGGACTTTACAGTCTTTGGGCAAATATTTTACTGACCAAGCTGTCTCCGAACCCCAAATGTGGCTTTTCTTAATGTGAACACCAGGCTGCTAAATATCATTTTCTATGCCATCGCACTAGTTTTTAGTTCCTTGCACAGTGACTCGACTTCTTAAGCCTCATGTTACAAATAGTTTGCACAGGACTGTTCCATTCCTCAAAATATATCAAGGAACATCACAACCTCGATACAGTTTCACTATTTCTAGAAAGAAAGTCATTTTGTAGTTAACAAAATTTAAAAGAAAGAATACGAGACTCTGACATCTTAAAATTGTTGGAAAGAGGGCTGGAGGGATGGCTCAGTGGTTAAGAGCACTGGCTGCTCTTCCAGAGGTCCTGAGTTCAATTCCCAGCAACCACATGGTGGCTCACAACCATCTGTAATGGGAACCAATGCCCATTTCTGGTGTGTCTGAAGAGAGCAATAGTATACTTATATACATAAAATAAATAAATCTTTAAAAATAATTGGTGGAAAGAACAAAGTTGGTAGGCAAAGTCGGAAACCGTAAAGTTTCTCTATAATCATGTAAAATAAAGGATGTAGTAAATGAGTGAAGGATGTCCAAAGAACAAGGACTCATGGAAGAATGGGAGTATCTGACATGGGTAGCCTGCATGTTTTCAAAAGAAGGGTCACTTTCAAAATATAATGTATAGATAAAAATTTACACAGCGAGAGCTCTTCACATCTCTACTTAATTCTTTGTTTTCGATTTACTAAACTTGATATATCAAGAGAAGAAAAATATTGAGATTATTAAACATGAGGATCTTCTTCCAAGCAGCTATGCAGTTGTGTGTCTGGATAGCTTAGGGAAATTGGAATTCACTGTGAGTAGGCAGATTGCCAATAATGCTGTATTATTATAGATTGATTTAATTGTGAACTTCAAAAAGAAGGAGAATAAGTAGAAGAGGAGGAGGAGGAGGAAGGAGAGGAGGTGGAGGAGGAGAAAGAAGAAGAGAAGGAGGAGGAGAAAAAGAAGAAAATAAGGAGAAGGAGGAGGAGAAGGAAAAGGGGAAAGAAGAAGGTAGAGGAGGAGGAGGAAGGAAGGAAGGAAGAAGGAGGAAGGAAAAAGAAGAGAAGAATGAAGGAGGGCAGTTTTCCCTGCATTATTTGAGAGACAGGTTTTCCCAAATCACTTTTGGGCTCAACCACACATTAGAATGGAGAGAGCTGCTGCACAACCAATGAGGGTTAAATATCTCCAAGGGTGCCTATCAGTCTAATCCAAACAAATCACCTTCTGCTTCCTCCGCTTGTTGCCAAGTCTCTGCTTAGTGCTAAGGACAAATAATGCACAGAGTGGGAAAGAGTCTGGTTGACTATCTGTTTGGTCTGTTTAAGTAAATGAAGGTCGAGCTGCAAGCTGATCTCATCACCTGCACAGAAGCCAGCAGATCGCTGATGTCAGCATTAGAAAAGCTGCCCTGTCTCTAGATAAAGAGGAAGTACACTGTGTAATAAGCATGAGGTGTGAAGGGATGAATCCAGACATCATGGAAAGAACAAGTCTTCACCATGCAGAAGTCACCAGAAGATACTTTGTCGGGACACAGAAGGTAGTGGATGGTATGAAGAGGCACTTAGCTTACTACTACAAATGCATAACCTCTGAGGTTATGAGTTAGGTGTATTATACAACTTACAGAAGGCTGGATTCTTCCAAGTCTAACCGATAGTTGGTTACTCTATTGAATATTCAATATAACATGGTAAAGTGTGGGAAGAGCCCAACTTCTTTTTTTTTTCTTTTTTCTTTTTTCTTTTTTCTTTTTGTCGGAGCTGGGGACCGAACCCAGGGCTACCACTGAGCTATATCCCCAACCCTGAGCCAAACTTCTTAATATTTTCCATGACAATAAATTAACTCCATCTTCTGTTGATGTGATTGCAACCTGGCCCAGTCACTCTAGAAAGCACTCATTTCTAAAATAAAGCTAAAATAAATTTATAATCCTAATATACCACTCTTCCATATTACCCAAAGGACTCAGGATTCTGTATCTCATTCTACAGTTGTTACTCAGCTATGTTCACTGTAGCTCTGTTCCCAATAGTCAAAGAATGGAAACAACCTAAATGCCCTTCAACTAAGGAATGAATAAGAAAAGGGTGGCAGAGCTATGCTATGAAATACTATGCTGTAAAGAAAAAAGAAAAAATCTTATAATCTGTATGTAAATGGATGGAACTAGAAAATCTTATATTGATTGAAGTAACCCAGATCCAGAAAGACAACTGGTATATGTCCTCTTTAATCTGAGTTTCTGAGCTTCAAATTTTCAGCTGTGAGCTTATAACTTGAAGTAACTGCAGAGATGAGGAAGACTAAAATGAGACTGGAGTAGTACAATAGAGAGGGGAGTGAAGAGTTCAAATGGTTTGAATAAGGGAATAGGAGAGATAGGAATGGCTTTAATATGGAAACGAGACAGCAATACATAAAGGAGAGAAATATGAAATAGCTGTAAGGATGTCTAGAGATTCATAAAATGTCATACTGTTGACCTACGTAAAACATGTAATTGTGTGTATACATGTATGTAAATAGTTAAATAAAGGTTTCTCATCTGGTCTGATAGTGATTCCCCCAAGAACCATAGACTAACAACAACAACAGTATTAGAAGACCCCTCTTGAGTTCAGTGTTCTCCAAGAAACCCCAATAGACTCTAAAACAGGCTTTTGCTGTTATTTTTGGTTGCTTCCCTGAGGCAAGGGTAGGACCCTATTGATGAAGATGTTATGTACTTCAGACACAGGATCCAACAGATCTAAGCTGGTTCTAACCTAAAAGTCTCTTCCCTGAGGAATAGTTGTTGTGGTATCAAAGGGTGCCATACAAGCTTCCAAAGGAGAAAAGCAACCAATAGACTTACCCAGCTATGATGCCTATCCTCCAACAACTACCAGCATAGCGAAATGTGCCTAAAGGTACAATAATGACATGCATACCTCGGTGGTAATCAACATCCCTGAGCTGGACTTAAGGCTGGACCAATAATAGGGAAATTGTGCCTGGTGTTGGAAACCTAGCCACCTACTTGGGAGGACTGAAGAGTCTTAAAAAAAGAACTTAAACCACCATTTCACTAACCTTTTGAAGAACTTCTTGGATGTATACCATTTTCAGTCCCCAAAAGAGGGGTGTGACAGTCTCAGATTCCCCATAGCCTTGCTAATAGTTGGTTATCACTTTCATTATTGTAGCTACCCCAGTAACTGTGAAGTGACGCTCATTATGGCTTTGATTTACCGTACTATCTGGACAAGCATTCAGGACACTTGTCATTTTTAATTGGACTGTTTGACAACTTACTATTGAATTGCAAGATTTTCTTACATGTTCTAGATACTTATTATTTAAAACATTTTAAAGATAAATAACCTGTAAATATCTTCTCCCATTCACTAAATTGTCCTTTCATTTTGTTTATAGTGTTCTACGTAGAACAAAAATTTCAGTTAGAATTTTTTTCTTTGCATGTGTATGGGTGGAAATACACGTGGTACATGTGTGTGCTTGCCTGTGGAAACCAGAAGTAAATGTCAGATGTCTTCTTCAAGTAATCTATACTTTAAGCTTTGAAACAGAGTTTCTTACTGAAGTTGGAGCTCACCAATTAAGTGAGACTAGCTTGTTACCAAGCATTGTGGATCTTTCTGTCTCCCATTTCCTGTAACTACGATGACAAGCTTGTGTAGCTGCTCTGTGTTGTTTAATGTAGATGCTTGGACTTCAGGATGGAGTGGTCAGCACTCAATCAGCTGGGCTGTCTTTGTAACTCTAATCTTTTTAGTTTAGATTAATCCAATTATTATTAGTTTTTGGTTATTTGTTCTTTCAGTGTCAAATTTAAGAGATTATTACCAAGACAATAATAATAAGCATTTATGCCCATGTTTCTATATTTCTTATATATTTTGTCCTTACACTTAGGCTTCTTCCACTTCTATGGAATTTTTGAATCACGTGTGAAATATGTGGTCAGCTTCATTCATTGGAAGGTCAACTGCTAGGTATTCCAATGTTTTTTATTGAAATGGTGATATTTTCCTCAACTCATTTATCTTGCCACTCTAGTCCATTGATCCATATGTCCATCCTTACAGCAGAATAAGCACTGCTTTTACAATTTGTAGCTTTATATTTCTCAACTTGAAGTTGAGAAGCTTGTTTTTCAACTCCTGATTATTATGGTCTCCTTGAACTTCCATGCACATTTAAGCCCAGTTTATCAATGTTCTCAGTAAGTAGAACAACTCGTTGGTATTGCCATTTAACCAATACAAATACTTTGCCTAATCAAGGTGCACAGGATATCTCCCATTTTGTGTGCCAGCTTGCATTGCTTTCAATAGTGCTTGTGGGTGTCTGAAAAACTGTAGTCCATTTTGTTTTTGTTTTAGACTTACTTGACTTAATTGATTTTTCATTCTCTGCCTCATCCATTTCATTTATCTTTGATATTTCTCTTAGTATTCTCATTTTAAAGTAGAGTTTTCTTTTTTCTATTTTTTCATGTTTTAAAGAAGAAAGTGAGGTTGTTACTTTGTGAGCGAGTTATTAGTACAGGCATACTTCATCTTACTTCTGTCTATGGAGCAAACTTTCTAATTTTCTTGACTGTCTTTAAATGGGTCGTCCTTCCACATGCTTAGGAATTTTACAAACTGCTGTCTGACACTCATTCTTATTCTACTGTGGTTAAAGCATATAGTTTGTATGATCACAATTCTTTCAATTTAATGAGACTTATTTATGGCTCAGCACATGCTTTATTCTTTGCAGTTTTTTGTGTGGAACTGAGAAAGGGGTGTATTCTACCAATGTTACATGGAGTATTCATTCTGTAGGTGAATATTATGTCTAGGTGGTTTATTGTATTCAAAACTTATATTGACTTGTTGACCTTCTGTCTAGAATTGTGAATGTTAAGTCATGAAATTTGTCAAAGAAATTTCAGATTCTTGATACATGTATCTTTTCATATCCTGACCTTTCTCTGAGATTACTAATTCCCCCAACAGGATCCCTTCCCTACTAAAATGAAAAGAAATCATGCTTTCTTTCTTTTAATATAATTGAGTCTTGTAGATGAAACTAAGAAAATTCCCAAAGTTATGTTACAGGATATCTAATTATTTCTTTAAACAATCCTAGACTATTCAACTAAGTTGGTTTGTATGACTAGGAATCTAGAATCTGAGGACTAGGAGAGAGAGAAAGAAATGTCACCATGACATTAGTGTCCCTCATCAAAACATTGCCACCAAAGAATCAGTTATTAAATGCACATGTTAATCTGCTCCTTTCTTTGTAAGGTTTATGATGTTTCATTGGTCAGACAAATGTCCAGTCACATTTAAGTAAGGAACTAAAAGAATTATTCTCATGTTACTGTTAAATAGTAATTTCATCTGTGCTCCATGTAACGGGAATATTTAAAAGACTTTGTCTACCAAAAAGAAATCCCTATACATAATTAAGTAACAAATGTGTTCTACTTATATCACTATAATTTTGGTCTTTGTTTATCCAGAGTATAAGTTACTTATTATCATAAAAGTTTATGATATCATGAATTCACATCAGTGTGTATCAGGGTTGTAATATTACTAATAAACAAAAATGAGTAAAAACATAGTCTGTTAGGTGTTGTAGAAATTTTTAATCCCAATCCTGGGTTTCTACTCCACCTTTGATCATTTAGTTCCGGGATAAAAGGCATACGACTTTTATTGTTTACAACAGCCTTAAACATCACAAAAGCTGGGCAGATATCTACCTTCTGTTATTAGAATCCACTTTCCTATCTTGATCATCCCGAGTTATTATTCACTATGTTTCATCTGGACTGCTCTTAACTACTATTGGCCAGCCCTTAGGGCCACATTTCCTTGACTCCTAATCCATGGTATCTTTCTCCCTTCTTCCCACTTTTTTCTATCCCCATGGTTTCCTCTGACCCCCAGGCAGGGAACACCAAGCACTTCCTATCTCAATTCTGACTAACTATAGGCTATTGGCACCTTTATTTACCAATAATAAATAATTTGGGAGACAAGGTCGCATAGTGTCACTTGGGTATAAGTGTTTACTTTCTCGTCTCCGGGGTAACCAGGTCTTGGGGACCAATACACAGCAAGAGACCAAACCACAGCATTCAGAATAAAGACACTCTTCCTTATTTGACAAACAACATTAGTAAATCTCATAGCAATATTTACATCTGGTGTCAGGATATCATATTCTATAGTCAAATAATATCGCCTGACTTGTGACCCCAGAGTTAAACATGGCTTATCATCTTGTCCTAAGAATTTCTGAGACACTCCTCAACCAAAACAAACTGGAATGATAGGAACCAATATCTCAGGAACTTTTAAGAATATTTGTCAGGCTCCATGGTGCCATGACTGTGCACCAAGGTACTCTAGAAAACTACAATATCACTGCAAGACACTCTAGTTTTGTTTCTTTGTATTTTTTTTCTAGAAAAAAAATGGCATCAATCTCTCCAATATCACATGAATTGTTATTATTCTGTTGTTTAGAAATAAGCAATAATAGAATGGTCAGGATTTTCCTTGGGATTAGGGATACCAATAAGGAAATTACTGTTAATCAGCATGAGCCGCTCTGACCTGAGAAGTTTGCCAGGTTCTATATTATCTATTTTTTTTTTGTTTTCTCCTTAAGCTTTATTGAAGACAATTATCTGATTTTATTAGGTCTTCTGGATGACATAAAAGAGCTTTAAGAACTTTTTGTTCTTGTGAGCATCAAGGAATTTTTCTAGTCTCATCAATAGAACAAAGTCTGTGTCACTGTTCAGTGTTGTGTCATAACTGTCTGCCATGGTGTGCAATTCTGCCTACTCTTGGTCACAGCATCCCTAGATGTACTCCTAGAGCTAGAGAATGAGCAAAGAGATTAATTAACTTGTTGTGCTACACCTGGGGAGAAATTATTTCTTTCAATACAATTTGGTTTAAGATCTACTGTATTTTTAACCCTTAAACAAGACCAAAAAGCCTTGTTTCATATTCCAAAATCCAAGTGTTTCATGTAATGTTGGGTATACCAATAGAAGAATGAAAGTGGGGGATATACAATTTCAGGAATTTGGATCATGTTACATACCTTGAATAAGGAACCATTTTCAGCAGAGACATGAATTACGGCAGAAAAGATGTACCATGATGAGGGGGAGAGTTCCAGACAGAAAGTAAGATAACAGCACTTACAGCATTCCTATTGGATCTTGTAAGTTAGACAGACCTTAAGTTGACTTCTGTTCTTGACTGCTTAACAACACTGTCTCTGTGGACCTGCAAAGCCTAAAATCACCGACATCCCTGAGATGCAGACTCAAACTAAGATGGCAGAAGAATTTTCTGTTTGGTAAAACAAGATTCGTAACCGCAGCAGGTTGCAGAGTCAGAATGGAAGGGGGAAACTGGGTGTTCTGCTTTGTTAATTCCTCTTGGAAAAGATTGGAAGTCACCTGTAACAGAATTCATATGGCACCTGTGTTCTCTGAGTGGCGAGATCAGAAAGTGAACTGTGCATTTTCCTGGAACATCCTATACATTTGTATTCTTATTGGACACGTTATTAGTAATTAAGAAAATGTTAAAGTATTTTCATTGCACCCTTAAAGAGAGGTTTAGAAAACAAAACTGCATTTGCTCATGTATGTTTATGTATGTTCATATAAAACCATAAAGGATAAATTTAGTAAGTTTTTTAAAATTTTTTGTTAGATATATTTCTTTACTTACATTTCAAATGTTATTGCCATTCCTAGTTTCCTGTCCATAAGCCCCCATTCCTTCCTCATCCCCTCCCCCCATATGGGTATTCCCCCATACATTCCCCTTACTGCCCCCCATATTCCCCTGCACTGGGGGTCCAACCTTGGCAGAACCAAGGGCTTCCCCTTCCACTGGTGCCCCAACAAGTCTATTGTCTGCTACACATTCAGTTGGAGCCCTGGGTCAGTACATGTATAGTCTTTTGGTAGTGGTTTAGTCCCTGAGAGCTGTGGTTGGTTGCCATTGTTGTTCTTATGGAGTTGCAAGCTCCTTCAACTCTTTCAATACATCCCCTAATTTGCCCCAAGGGGGTCCTGTTCTCAGTTCAGTGATTTGCTGCTAGCATTGACCTCTGTATTGGACATGCTCTGGATGTGTCTCTCAGGAGAGATCTATATCCAGTCTCTTGAGCATGAATTTTTTTAGCTTCATCAATATTATCTGGTTTTGGTGGCTGTATATATATATGGGCCACTTGTGGGGCAGGCTCTGAATGGCCATTCCTTGAGTCGCTGCTCTAAACTTTGCTTCTATATCCCCTCCTATGGATATTTTTTCCCCTTTTAAAAAGGAGTGGGAGCATCCGCATTTAGGTCATCCTTCTTCTTGAGCTTCCTATGGTCTGTGGATTGCATTTTGGATAATTCAAGCTTTTTGGCTAATATCCACTTATCAACGAGTACATACCAAGTGTGTTTTTCTGTGATTGAGTTACCTCACTCAGCATGATAATTTCTAGCCTATGAATTTCATGAAGTCATTGTTTTTGATAACTGAGTAGTATTCCATTGTGTAGATGTACCACATTTTTTGTCCATTCCTCTGTTGAAGGGCATCTGGGTTCTTTCCAGCTTCAGGCAATTATAAATAAGGCTGCTATGAACATAGTGGAGCATGTGTCTTTGTTGTATCTTGGAGCATCTTTTGGATAGGTATACCTGAATCCTCAGGTAATGGAATGTCCAATTTTCTGAGGAACCTCCCGACTGATTTCCACAGTGGTTGTACCAGTTTACAATCCCACCAACAATGGAGGCGTCTTCCCACATCCTCGCCAGCATCTACTGTCACCTGAGATTTTTATCTTAGCCATTGTGACAGGTGTAAGGTGGAATCTCTGGGTTGTTTTGATTTGCATTTCCCTGATGACTAAGAATGCTGAACATTTCTTTAGGTGCTTTTTGGCCATTCGATAATCCTCAGCTGAGAATGTTTTGTTTAGCTCTGTACCCCATTTTTATAACAGGGTTATTAGGCTCTCTGGAGTCTAACTTCTTAAGTTTTTTATATATTTTGGATGTTAGCCCTTTATCAGATGTAGGATTGGTAAAGATCTTTTCCCAATCTGTTGGTTGCTGTTTTGTCCTAATGACAGTGTCTTTTGCCTTACAGAAGCTTTACAGTTTTATGAGGTCCCATTTGACAATTCTTGGCCTTAAAGCATAAGTCATTGGTGGTTTGTTCAGGAAATTTTCCCCAGTGCCCATGTGTTCGAGATTCTTCCCACTTTTTCTTCTATTAGTTTGAGTGTATCTGGTTTGATGAGGAGGTCCTTGATCCACTTGGACTTAAGCTTTATACATGCTGATAAGAATGGATCGATTTGCATTCTTCTACATGCTGACCTCCAGTTGAACCAGCACCATTTGTTGAAAATGCTATCTTTCTTCCATTGGATGGTTTTAGCTCCTTTGTCAAAGATCAAGTGACCTTACATGTGCGGGTTCATTTCTGTGTCTTCAATTCTGTTCCACTTATCTATCTGCCTGTCTCTGTACCAATAATACAGTTTTTATGACTGTTGTTCTGTAATACTGCTTGAAGTCAGGGATGGTGATTCCTCCAGAAGTTCTTTTATTGTTGAGTACAGTTTTTGCTATCTTGGGATTTTTGTTATTCCAAATGAATTTGCAAATTGCTTTTTCAATCTCTATAAAGAATTGAGTAGGAATTTTGATGGGGATTGCCTTGAATCTGTAGATTGCTTTTGACAAAAATGGCCATCTTTACTATATTAGTCCTGCCAGTCCATGAGCATGGAAGATCTTTCCATCTTCTGAGATCTTCCTCAATTTCTTTCTTCAGAGACATGAAGTTCTTGTCATACAGATCTTTCACTTGCTTGGTTAAAGTCACCCCAAGATATTTTATATTATTTGGGACTATTGTGAAGGGTGTCATTTCCCTAATTCCTTTCTCAGCCTCTTTTTCCTTTGAGTAGAGGAAGGCTACTGATTCATTTGAGTTAATTTTATACCCCAACAATTTGTGGAAGTTGTTTATCAGGTTAAAGTTCTCTGGTGGAACTTTTGGGGTCACTTAAGTACACTATCGTATCATCTGCAAATAGTGGTATTTTGATTTCTTCCCTTCCAATTTGTATCCCTTTGACCTCCTTTCACTGTCTGATTGCTCTGGCTAGGACTTTGAGTACTATATTGAATAAGTAGGGAGAGAGTGGGCAGCCTTGTCTAGTTCCTGATTTTAGTGGGATTGCTTCAAGTTTCTCTCCATTTAGTTTGATGTTAGCTACCGGCTTCCTGTATATGGCTTTCACTATATTTAGATATGGGCCTTGAATTCCTGATCTTTCCAACACCTTTATTGTGAAGGGGTGTTGAATTTTGTCAAATGCTTTCTCAGCATCTAATGAAATGATTATGTGGTTCTTATCTTTGAGTTTGTTTATATAGTGGATTACATTGATGGATTTTCATATATTAAACCATCCCTGCATCCCTGGGATGAAGTCTACTTATCATGATGGATCATCCTTTTGATATGTTCTCGGATTAGGTTTGCAAGAATTTTATTGAGTATTTTTGCATCAACATTCATAAGATAAATTGGTCTGAAGTTCTCTTTCTTTGTTGGGTCTTTGTGTGATTTTGGTATAAGATAATTGTGGCTTCATAGAAGGAATTGGGTAGTGCTCCGTCTGTTTCTATTTTGTGGAATAGTTTGGACAGTATTGGTATGAGGTCTTCTATGAAGATCTGATAGAATTCTACACTAAACCCATCTGGTCCTGGACTCTTTTTAGTTGGGAGACTTTTAATAGCTGCTTCTATTTCTGTGTCTATGTAGAAGTAGTTGTACAGAATGGAGAAAAGATTGGAAAAGCAGAGAGAAAGAGGTTTATCATTGTAACTTGGTGATTAAATTATGGATGCTTTTTTGACATCATTTCTGAATTATTTTAAGATTTTACTATTTTAAAGTTTAGCGGCCATAAAGAGAGCAAAGAATAAGTATATACAGATACATTGTCACCCATGACTACCCATGTAAAACCTCGTGAGGTTATTATAAAAGAGAGAGAACTAATAGCACTCGAAAATCCCGCCACAGATCCTGTCATACACTTACTACAACAAGTTATAACAATGAGAAAAAAAATGGAATCACAAAAAAATGCGTAACTTGATGTTGTCTTCATTCACAAGATCTCTGTCAGTTAGATAAGCAGTAAATTTGGATTGAACATCCCAGTTCTTCCTCATAATATCAGCACAAGTTGCTTTCAAGTACTTCTTTCCATGGAGGGCATTTACATGGATAACACACTAGCTTTACAGACTTCAGTGGGTAAGTATTGCTGTCAATACAGAAAGGCAAGGCAACCTGCCCACAGTCTCACAACTATTAATGAATAAATATAGACTAAAACCCCACATTCCTTTCTCTGAGTCTAAATTTCCTTACCTGTGTTACAGAAAAACCTGAAAAGTGCTGCCTTTGTTATTTGAAGAAAATAGCTTGACATTCTATGGCATCTAATGAAACTCAGTAATGTCTATGTTTCACTCAGAAAACAAAAAAACAAAAGTAAAGTGGCTTGCAGACACAGCTATCATGGTTTAAATCACAATGCTTCCCATAGGCTCATGTGTTTTAACTCAGTCCCTAGTTGGAACTCTTTGGGAAGGATTAGAAAGTGTGACCTTGTTGATGGAGGTGTGCCACTGGGGGGGGGCAGGTTTTAATGTTTCAAAAGACCCAGGCTATTCCCAGTCTCTCTCTCTCTCTCTCTCTCTCTCTCTCTCTCTCTCCCTCCCTCCCTCCCTCCCCTCCCTCCCTCCCTCCTACTCAGCTATTCCCACCACCATGTCCCACCATCATGAATTCTAACCCCTTGAAACCATAAACCCCAAATTTTTATAAGTTTACATTAAGGGTATTTTATCACAGCAATAGGAACAGGAACAGGACTTGGGACTCTGCTGTGATAAATTATTGTGCTGATTTTTAGAGGGATTCAGTCTATGAATCAGGAAAGCAGTTGAACACTAATCAGAGCTTAATACATGAGCCACACAGGATCTTAGAGGATAGCAGTGAAGAGAACAATGTAAATTACAGAGATCCAGTCCAAGGAGCTTTCAGAGGGGAACAAGATGAGCAACTGAAGTAGAGACAGCTTTGTGATATTTTGACAAAGAATATGGCTGCTTTCTGCCCTTGCCATGAGAATCTTCCTGAGGCTAAACTGAATGGGTTTCAATTAAATTCCTTGGTAGAGGACATTTCAAGACAGTCTAACATTGGTTTTGTAATGCGGTTACTAGTAATCACTCTTATTCAGGTAAATAAAGAAAAGGGGCAAGCAGAATAAAAAGAAATACAAAATATATCATTTGAATGAAACGGGTAGTAGTAAATTTAATGTTGGATCCAAGGCTTGTGCTGAAAGAGATAAGGAGAGGCCCTATGAAGGGAGAAGGGCCTTCAGGGAAGAACCCCATGTAGATAAGTTTCCAACTTGTAAAAGAGAAAAGCTTGAGGCACTTTCTGCTCCTAAAAAGCAACAGCAAAGGAAACTTTATGTACATGAGATTTAAGGAGAGCCAGGCTCCTTCCAAAGTAGCAGTCAATGCTGTCCATGTTTCTGGATTTGGGGTCATAAGGGACATATGAATAAATGGTTGTGTAATCTACCCCTACAGTTATGAAGAGTTTCTGAAGCCATGCATGTGACAGGGAAGTCCTCTCTGGAGTTCCTGAGAGGTCATTGCATGATGCTGTGAAAGTGAAGCCTAGATTAAATTGAAAACCCCAAGATGTGGGAGGCACCTAACCTGTGAGACATTTGTCAAGGAGAGCTGCACACAGGGACTGGAACTAGCCCAAGGGAGAGGATTGTGTTATAGGCAGCAAAGCTAGAAAGATGAAACCAACTAAGTCCTTTGATGTTAAACAAGGAGCTACAATTTGGAGTTTGCCCTACTAGGTTTAAGCCTTGCTTTGGTCCAGTATACCCTCATTATGTCCCAATCCTTCCATTTTGAAATTGTAATGTATATTCTGTTTCATTGTATTGTGTTGAAGGTATGAAATTTGCTTTCTGCTTTTGTTTTTGCAATAGGTTACAGCTAAAATAATGCCTTGAGTCTCAGAAGAGATGTTGGATGTAGGGATTTTTATACTGTATTGAGAAGGTGAAAGGCTATGCGACTTTGAGATTGGACTAAATGCATTTTACATTAGATGTGGTACAAGCCTGTGGAAGCCAGGGAGTTGAGTGTGGTGGTTTGAATAAGACTGCTTCACATAAGCTCTTATGTTTGAATATTTTGTCCCCAGTTATTGGAACTTTTAGGGAAGGATTGGAGGATATATGGCCTTGGTGAAGGTATGTAACTAGGGGTTGGACATTGTCTATTTTTGCCTCCTACTTTGGGATCAAGATGTGAGCTCTCTGTTACTTCTGCCATGCCTAGCCATCATGGACTCTAGTCCTCTGAAACCATAAGCTTTAAAACTTATAAAAGGTTTCTTTAGTAGTGGTGTTATATTACAGCAATTGAAACACAACTAAGAGAAGACTTAAGGTGGAAAACCTCTTGTGGTGTCTATCTGTGCTGGCAAGTTTTATGTCAACTTGACAAAAACTAATGTCATCAGAGAGGAAGGAGCCTCAGCTGAGAAAATATCTTCATAAGATCGAGCTGTGGGGAATTCTGCAGGGAATTTTCTTAATTACTGATCTGCATAGAATGGCCCAGCCCATTGTAGACATGGCCATGCCTGGGCTGGTTGTAATGGGCTCTATAAGAAAGCAGGCTAAACTACCTAAAGACTATACATGGACTGACCCTGGACTCCAACCTCATAGGTAGCAATAAATAGCCTAGTAAGAGCACCAATGAAAGGGGAAGCCCTTGGTCCCGCTAAGACTGAACCCCCAGTGAACGTGACTGTTGGGGGGAGGGCGGCAATGGGGGGGAGGATGGGGAGGGGAACACCCATAAAGAAGGGGAGGGAGAGGGATTAGGGGGATGTTTGCCCGGAAACCGGGAAAGGGAATAACACTCGAAATGTAAATAAGAAATACTCAAGTTAATAAAAAAAAAATAATAAAATAAAAAATAAAAATAAAAATAAAAAAAGAAGAAAGCAGGCTAAGCAGGTGATGGGAAGCAAGACCATAAGCATCACTCCTCCACAGACTCTGCATCAGCTCCTGCCTCTAAGGTTTTGTCCTGATTGAGTTCCTGCCCTCACTTCTTTTGATGGTGAACTGTTATATGGAACTGTGAGTGAAACAAAACTTTTTCTCCCCAAGTAACTTTTAGTCATGGTGTTTCATCTCAGCAATAGTGATGAAACACACCCTTACTAAGATGCTCCCTTTAACCTGTCCTGAAAAGAGAGAAGGAAAGATAAGACTGATGGATATGCACATCTTCAGCCTCCTGCTCAACATCCCACAATGTTCAAAGTGTCTTTTATACCCTGTCTTTACTATCTTCCTCTTCCCTCCTTCCCTCCATACATCTCTTCCTTCCTTCCACTTAGGTCTCATCTAAAGTAGCATATACATTGTCAGTCATTCTGAGAACTTATCTGCCAGCCATGGGCCTGATTGCTTTAATATTAGACACAAGAAAACTAGAGAAATTGGTAAACAGAAAATTCCAGGTGAGTAGGTATTTAATGCTTGTCCAGTGAAACTTTGCCAAGTTATAAGATGCATTTTGTTCAATAAATCAGTGTGTAAATGGATAGACAAAATGAGACCTTCAAGATTTTAACAGATTCTTTCCTTAGTGGGGTAATTACACTTTTCTCCTGATTCCCATGATGTGTTCCTATATCTGTGTGAGGGTTAAATGCAGAGGAAGAATTTGGCTCAACCTGTCAGTCAAAAAACTTCATAAGAAAATCAATTAGGTAGCTCCAATATCATTTTTGTAGTTTGACGAGAAAAAAGAAAGCAGCTGCCTGATGATATTTTTAATTGAATTCAGAAGCTATTACCTACTAGGACCTTTAATTTATTCTTACCCAGTCAATCGAAAACAATTTAAGCAAAGCAGAACCTGTTTTCCTCTAAGTTGCAACTGAGCTAAGAGCTGTCACAAGCCAATTCTCACCTAGTGTGAATTACAGCACCCGAATGATAAACACCAGTAAAGGATACCCTTTTCTAGAATGCCAGCAGGTCTGCTTTAGCCAAGCTGATGCTACTAGGCAACAATCTACAAAAACCAATATTCTGTCGTTAATTACCCATCTAAAAGGCTAGAGAGGAAATTACAGAAAAAAAGCAATCTTTGCAGTAATTCCTCCATTAGCCCTATCCTGAACCCTCCCTTACTCAAGAAAGGATGAACACCTGAAGTTTCAGAGAATACCAGTGTTTATTCAAATGGAGTAAGAGAGGGTTGGCCTCCTTTTAAAAGAATGGACTTTGCAATTCCATGCAAAGTCCTTACCCCACAGAGTAACTTAATAGATCTGCAGTACAGTGGTGGGTAAAAGTTACAGGTAAGGCTTCCAACATGAAATACTAGGAAACACAAATCCAAAACTGACATTATTGGGGTTGGGGATTTAGCTCAGTGGTAGAGCGCTTGCCTAGCAAGCACAAGGCCCTGGGTTCGGTCCCCAGCTCCGAAAAATAGAAAAGAAAAAAAAACTGACATTATTATAGCCAGACACAGTAAGGTGAACCCTATTAGTTGTTTCATTCATTCATTCATTCATTCATTCATTCAGTTATCACTGACGAACTTTATAAAAAAAACATACAGTATAAAGCAGATGTAAGAGTCAGATGGAAGGTTGGGGATTTAGCTCAGTGGTAGAGCGCTTGCCTAGGAAGCACAAGGCCCTGGGTTCGGTCCCCAGCTCCGAAAAAAAAGAACCAAAAAAAAAAAAGAGTCAGATGGAAAACGGGTACAAGTAATGGTTTAAAAAATAATAATTGTGCTTTGAGTAAAGTCCCCAATGTGATCTGATAAAGACTATCCTGATGAACCTTATTTAACTGTGGAGTTTAAGGAAGGCCTCTCAAAGGATTCTTCCAGTTTAAAGGGTTTAGGAGGTGTAATTCTCTCTGATCTTTCAAACCTGAGCATACTTATTGACTTACCATAATAGACAATGTAGGTTCCCAACATCTAGAGGCTTCTTCAGACAACTAATGATGAGTCTATGGGAAGGAAGAGGACAGGAAAGGAAGGAAGAGACAGTCTCAGTACATTGGCTTAGATGAGTCACCACAAACTTCCAAGATTCACTTCTGCTTTAGTGAACATCTGGTGGGCAAAGAGTCCTTAGAAAGACTAAATGCTAATAAAATCAAAAACATTAAAGAAACAATTAGATTTCAAGATTATAAGTTTCCATCACAGACACTATTTAAGAAATGAAATTTAAAATATAGGAAAGAAAATGCATACTATATACTCAAAGTAGAGTGTGTGTGTGTGTGTGTGTGTGTGTGTGTGTGTGTGTGTGTGTGTATACAATCACCTCACCTCCTTTCTTAGGACAGCATACCCTAACAAGTGTTTTAATTTGTCATTCAAAAGTGGTAAGCATTTATTAGAAACTGCTTCGTTTCTGATTCCTGCTGCCTCAGGGTAGCAATATATGGTGCAACAGTCTTTCTAAGCTGTATAGCAGAGGCTAGCCCCAACCCCAAGTCAGTGACGATCTCAAGGGACAACATCTATGCCATTAAAGGAAGAAACACTGTGTATTCTCTTGCTACACTTAAACTAGGATATCTGATAGATAATGCAATAACACACATTTTAATTTGTCACATTGTCAAGGTATGTTGGTTTTACTAGGATATAATATCTGTAAGAGATACTTTTGGTTGGTCTGAGTATGTATTTGTAGCTTGATTTGTAGAGTACTTCCTTAGCATGCTTGAAGCCAAAGGTTCAAACTTCGGTACCATCTGAACTGGATGTAGCTTGCATGCCCGTGACGCCAATACTTACAAGGTAGAGGCAGAAGCATCAGTAGTTCAAGGTTACCCTTTGCTACATGGTGAATTCAAGATCAGACTAAAAAAAAAATGTATAAATATAAATAAAGCAGAACCAAACCAAATAAAGTTGATTTTCGAAATCTCGTTTCCTCAAGAAGTTATAGTCTCAATGTTTCTTCATTATTGATATATGTGTGTCATCAATGAGACGAAGAGCATGAACTGAGATAGGACACATTAGAGATATGGAGCCAATGGAACAGTCATAGTCCCCAAATATTCACTGAGGTAGTTCCACCAAACTATATCAATCTTGAAAGAGTCTTTGTAAAAAAAAAAAAATTGAGGTCTGAAACAAACCGAAGATGCTTTATAAAGGAAGTTCCTATGACCCAGTAGATCAAATAGAGGCTAAATAGCTGTTCTACATATTTTACATTGTGCATCACATAAAGTAAAAGCTTACTTTTGTCAGCTTATTTCAACATGGAAAGGATATTGTCCTAGTTTGCTGTGATAAACAATATGACCCAGGTTGCAACCCATCATCCAGTGAAGATAATGCTTAGGAAAAGTTCAAGCAGGAACATGGAGGCAGAATCTGAATCAGAAGCCATGGAGGAGGAGGAAGAAATGCTGCTTGCTGAATTGCTTCCACTAGATTGCTCAGCTGTATTTCTTACACAGTCCAGACAACCTGCCTAGAGGTGGGAGATTAACTGAATTCATTTTAGATTTATAATCATCCATATATGTGTAGTTCAAATCCCCCAAAGGGCAATTTAATAATATAGCATTTCCCATTTGCATTTGAGCCACATAGTCTCCCCTCAATTGCATCTTGGAAAACTGGTTTTCTATTCTGTTTTCTTTCAGAAACAGTTTCTAGAAACCACATAAAGGGACTTTGAACATCTCCTCATCAATAGCTTGATTCAAATGGCAAGATTGGGGTTGTCAAATTTCAAATGGCACAAGTTGGTTTTTTTTAAAGAGCTAGACAACATCAGGAATTTGAATTCACTGAGTTTTGGACAGGTAACATCCAACGAGATTTAAAAAACAAATTTATTGAAGCAGCAATGAGTTAAGCATCTGTGCTCATGTAGACCAGGGACTGGGGGTTCAATCAACAGTAAGCTCAACAAACAGTACAATACTGGTGCCTCGTAAAGCCATTCAATTCTTGTCAAAACTGTCGAGAGAAGGGTGAAAGAGTAAGAGAGCGAATACAGCTAAGTGCAATTGTAAGTCTATGAGATAGAGAAAATCTTGGGATGGTAGAAGCAAGTCTTAGGAGAGTAATGTATAAGTATGAATGTATTGGTCTACATATGCATGAGGAGATTCTATATGATCTCCTATAGGTGTCTTGATTCTCAGCATGTAGTTCTAGCTTCTAAATCTGTAGTTGATCCTGATTTCTACAACCTGAACCAAAAAGAAAAGTTATTCACAAAGTCTCTAAGTGGTAAAAGGATCAAGTTTGATAAAAAATGTCTGAGAGTTCTGGAGTAGAGAATTCTGAAGCCCAGTGGGCCCATGCCTGAGAGCTATTTGGTCCTCATAGCTCTGCCCCCACTGATACCCACCCACCTGTATTTACTACACATGCCTTTCCATGGCACTGAAAATGATTAAGTTTCTATAAGCTACATTAGGGAATGATCAGGGAGTCTGATTCAAATCCCAGCATCCTTCATGGGAGGCAAACACATGTTCTTTCAGAACAAAACAAAATGGAAATATTCTCTAAGAAGAACACAGAGTGTTACCTGACATTCAGCTGTAAGTTAGGTCAATCATTTATTAAATGCTCAGCAAAAAACACTAAATGAGTATTAGTCACACTTTGTTTTTTCTGGTGATAACTACCTGAGAAGTCAAGGTAGGAAAATTAATGGTAGTTTTTGCTACACTGCAAACCGTTGAAGATCACTTACTACTTAGAGACACACTGTCACCTGGATGAGCCTAGTAGCAATGTGGCAGCTGTTGGCTTGGGATGTTGACTTAGTTAGCGTTTTACTGCTGTGAACAGACACCATGACCAAGACAACTCTTATAAGGAGAACGTTTAATTGGGGCTGGCTTACAGGTCCTGAGGTTCAATCAATTATCATCAGGATGGGAGCATGGCAGTGTCCAGGCAGGCATAGTGCAGGAGGATCATCTTCATCTGAAGAAGGTTGGTTTCCAGGCAGTCAAGGTGAGGGTCTTGATGCCCATGCCCACAGTGGCGAACTTCCTCCAACAAGACCACACCTCCTAATAGTGCCACAACCTGGGTCAAGCATATTCAAACCACTACAGATGCTGTACAAAAATGTCCCCTCTTGGAGAAGTGGCTTGTGCTTGGTGAACATGAATCAAGAGTATTAGAATTCAGATTCATCCGGGGGGGGGCAGCGATAAGTGAACAGCAAGATGGTAAAGCCAAGATGCACCTGAGAGCTCATCTGCGACAACATTTGACTTTTAATATAGTGGAAACCAAGTCAGAGATAAACGAATGGCTCTTTCTCTCCCAAGGATTCTCAGTGAGTAGGGGGTAACTGTGATTATATTTTAATATCAGAAATTTTTTAATGAAAGAAAAAGAGAGAGAAAGAAATAAAGAGCCCGTAGTATGTTTGTCCTCATCCTGTCCTTCCCTGTTGCAAGAGACTGCATCTGTTATTTCAAAGGAGTGCAGTTTGGGATGTACATACGAAGCATATTGAAGACCACATAGCTACCCTTTGGTGTTATGAGAGTTAGTGTCAACACAGAGGTGTGATCTGGAAAGAACAGGGAGAAGGGCATCAAAGGTAAGGGGTAAAAAATGCATTCACACCTAAATGAATCTAATGTTCTCATATGAGGTCTAATTGACCAACATGTCCTTGGTTTTTCTGGTAATTAAACTTCAGGTGCTAAAGGAAAAGCCTGTATTGCTTTCAGGGAGGCCTCGGGAAAATGTTACAGTGAAGGCAAATTATTTTTCGTCTACTTAGAAAACTTTTGGACTGAAGAAAAATCAATACCTCACCAATTCTTGCCGGTGTTGTTTATCTCATATGTCTCTTACGATACTCAGATACAACAATTTAAACATGGCCTTAATGAGAAAAATCGCCGATGGCTGATCTGGAACTGCATTAAATGGCTCTGTAGCCAACGTGCTGTTCACTTAAAATGTGTCTTAAAGGACAAATCCATTATTTATTGCCACTTTTTCCAGGTCTAAGGAGAAATTACCTTAATTTTTTTCTTTGGTGGCCAAAACATACAAATCTCCTTGAGAAATGGCAAACAGTGAAGTGGTGATTCAGTGGTTTTGAGAAATTTTATAAATCAAAATATTGAAATAGGTAGATCAGGCTATTAGAAACATTTCTCTAAAGGACAGAGTATATGGTAATAGTTCCTCAGTTCAGAGACAGAGGAAACTAAGAGTTTAGAGGCTGTATCAAAATATGGAGGAATTTGGAACTCCAGTCATCTGGAGATCTCAAAAATATGTCTAGCGGCCTTATATCCAAAATATACAAAGAACTCAAGAAGTTAGACCGCAGGGAGACAAATAACCCTATTAAAAAATGGGGTTCAGAGCTAAACAAACAATTCACAGCTGAGGAATGCCGAATGGCTGAGAAACACCTAAAGAAATGTTCAACATCTTTAGTCATAAGGGAAATGCAAATCAAAACAACCCTGAGATTTCACCTCATACCAGTGAGAATGGCTAAGATCAAAAACTCAGGGGACAGCAAATGCTGGCGAGGATGTGGAGAAAGAGGAACACTCCTCCATTGTTGGTGGGATTGCAGACTGGTAGAACCATTCCGGAAATCAGTCTGGAGGTTCCTCAGAAAATTGGACATTGAACTGCCTGAGGATCCAGCTATACCTCTCTTGGGCATATACCCAAAAGATGCCCCAACATATAAAAAAGACAGGTGCTCCACTATGTTCATAGCAGCCTTATTTATAATAGCCAGAAGCTGGAAAGAACCCAGATACCCTTCAACAGAAGAATGGATACAGAAAATGTGGTACATCTACACAATGGAATATTACTCAGCTATCAAAAACAATGACTTTATGAAATTTGTAGGCAAATGGTTGGAACTGGAAAATATCATCCTGAGTGAGGTAACCCAATCACAGAAAAACACACATGGTATGTACTCATTGATAAGTGGCTATTAGCCCAAATGCTTGAATTACCCTAGATGCCTAGAACAAATGAAACTCAAGACGGATGATCAAAATGTGAATGCTTCACTCCTTCTTTAAAAGGGGAACAAGAATACCCTTGGCAGGGAATAGAGAGGCAAAGATTAAAACGGACACAGAAGGAACACCCATTCAGAGCCTGCCCCACATGTGGCCCATACATATACAGCCATCCAATTAGACAAGATGGATGAAGCAAAGAAGTGCAAGCCGACAGGAGCCGGATGTAGATCTCTCCTGAGAGACACAGCCAGAATACAGCAAATACAGAGGCGAATGCCAGCAGCAAACCACTGAACTGAGAATAGGACCCCGGTTGAAGGAATCAGAGAAAGAACTGGAAGAGCTTGAAGGGGCTTGAGACCCCTTATGAACAACAATGCCAAGCAACCAGAGCTTCCAGGGACTAAGCCACTACCTAAAGACTGTACATGGACTGACCCTGGACTCTGACCTCATAGGAAGCAATGAATATCCTAGTAAGAGCACCAGTGGAAGGGAAGCCCTGGGTCCTGCTAAGACTGAACCCCCAGTGAACTAGATTGTTGGGGGAGGGTGGCAATGGGGGAGGATGGGGAGGAAAGCCAATAAAGAAGGGGAGGGGGGGATTAGGGGATGTTTGCCCAGAAACCGTGAAAGGGAATAACACTCGAAATGTAAATAACAAATACTCAAGTTAATAAAAAAAAAAAAAAAAAGAATTACAGGAAAACACAACCAAACAGGTGAAGGAGATGAACAAAACAATTCAGGATCTAAAAAAAAAATATATATGTCTAGCAAGAGTAGCCTCCTATCTGCTACCAAGTTGGTGCAGCATATAGATTCTTCAAATACACCATGGAATGTAATATTCATTAGGAGTTATGAAAGGATGTGACTATCTCAGAAGGAGTCTTTAAAAGAAAACGAAAAGAAAAATAAGGGAGAGGAGTAAGTAATGGAGGAAAAGGCTCCGGTGAAAACATAGACCCTACCCCTACCACCTCTCACCCTTTTCTAGGTTTTCTCCCTAACATTCATCATTCATGCTCTTTCCTCTCAGACTAACAGTCTATGCAGCTGCCTGCTTCTATCATTGGCCAAGAACATTCTGTCTACCACCCCATGATTTCAAATAGGACAGGCAAACATGAACCTATCAAAGCTCACCCTGTTTTCTGTCCGTGGAGTCAACGTCAGGTAGTTTTTGTCTGGACTGTGAGCAAGCGGGCTCTCTCTCTGTCCTTTGAGTGTATTCCTCTTGAAATGTTGGTCACGTTCATTCCTTCTACCTCTCCCCAGAGTAGCAGGTTCACGTTTGTCTAACTCTAGAAACCATAAAACCTTGTTTGCGATATCTCTCTCAAAACTATGCCATGGTAGCCTCCCCAACAGACCCTCCATGCCCTATGGAATCTGGAGTTCATTAAAATGACAACAAAACAAACAATAACAACAACCAGCCAACCAACAGACAAAAAAACTAGTAGCCAGAGACTTAGGGAAATAAGCAAGGGAGGGGACTTGGGTTTTGTTCTAGAATCTCAGAGATTTTTATACCAGTCTACATAGAGCTGTAAGGAAAGTATTACTTTGAAAAATCTCATCACAAGCATGACTTCCTACTTTGTTCCTGTTTATTTTCCCACCATCCATGATCTAGCAATCAGATGTCATGGCCCATTTGCTCCTTAGAGCTCACAATGTGTAACATGGACTAGGGTGTTTGCTATGCCTGGTGTTTAAGGCATGTTTTGAAGTGTAGAACTAGTAAAAATAAAAGCCACAGGTTCTTTTATAGAAATAGATTTTTGAAAAGAATCTGTCCCCTTTCTGTTGTGTATGCTATTTACCTAATATAAATGTATGAGCCTGCAGGATGTCCAATTCCTCTTAGTCGGTACTGGGTGGCCCCAACAGCACGTCACAAACCTGTTTTTCCACTTAGGCAGCAGAATTTAGAAAAGGCACACTAGACTCATGTCTTGGACGCTACTGGAATAAGGCATGGGCTATTCTAGGGCTGCCTCTGGTTGGTGTGACCTTTCCCCCAGAGAGTTCTCTTTCCACAAACAGAAACTAGATGCCTGAGAGTTGATGCATGGAAAGTCATTACTGCACAAGAGTGACCCTTCACCTACTAAACTTCCCCGTGTTGGCTGAGCATGGCTGAGCTGCCAGGCAGCGCGGGCAGGGCTGTTGGAGTGGGTGTGCGACTAACCTTTCACCTACTTCATCTGGCTTGGGAAAGCAAGGTGGTACCCGCTCAGCTTCTGCAAGACAAGCTGTTTCTTTAGTCTCAAACAATCCTGATGAAACTGTGGGGGCAGGAAATCCCTTTATTTTCAAACAAGAAACGAGTTGCTGCCCTGGCAGAGTACAACAAGCCCTTTGCTCGGAACAGCCTGTTTTCAGGAGCCTTGGACACAAAAGAAGAAGTGGTGCTGCCTAGTGTGTAAAGGACAGAAGAAAGGACGGAATAAGAGAGCCCCATCCTTTCCTACTTGGCCTGTGCCCTCTTTGGCCCCGGCACAAGCTGTTGAAATCCAGCCAGACCATATTAGTCACTCAAGATTATAAACATGTTTTCTGAACTCAGCACTTCGGGTCCTCGCGGTTATTTTTGGAGCAAAGGAAAGAACTGTATGTCTATGTGGTGATATTAAAGTTGAAGACGTTAGAGGAGTTCTTAGGGTCAGAGCCTGGGCCCTGACATCCCTATTAAGTCACGCTCCTCCACAATCCTTAACAGGGCAAGTTCAGAGACAAGAAATAAAACAGAAGATGATGTATTCTGTTGCTCGTATTGTCCAGAAGTCTAGTCCTCCCTCCCAAGACTGTCCCTGGGTGTAAATAAAGAGTAAGAGCAGAATCAAGTTGGGGGTGGGTCCCCATCTTTGAGACAGCCCCTGTCTTGCCTGCCAGGTGGTCCAAAGAGTTGTCAGAACTGTGTGAAATCTCTATCTGATAGATATACTCCTATGGTTGACATCAGAGTTCTTCCTCTTTCTTGTCCCAGCAGATTCCAGGAGAAATCATAATCCCTTGGGGACTATTGTTTCAATAGTCTGATAGCCAATAGGAGCAGTCCTGTCTCTAGAATATTTTCAGTCTTGCCAGGATGGTCACAAAGATAATCTAGTTTCTCCCAGACAGGTCTGACCCAATCTTTACACGTAAAAAGGCATCATAAAACATCAATACCATTCAAGAACCAAAAATACGGAGTGCACAGTAACTGGTGTGTTTCGAACTCAACACTGTTGCCTGTTTACTTTGTTAAGTAAACAGACATTCTTAATAATGAGATACCAAAAGGACTAATCTAAAGTTGGGGTGTTTTTTTAACATTTACTGATTTTTTTTTAAAGTAGCATTCATGAGCTCCAAGCAAGTGAAGAATAAATTTCTGTTCAGAAGTCTAGCACACTCATGCTTTCTGAAAAAAATTAGTCATTCTACTATTCTACTTTTCTGCTCTCCTTTGTAAGTGAAGAGTATAGTAGGAGTCTAATTTTTACCTCTGATAGCCATGCTCAGGGTGTCCTTCTGTGTTTCTAAAGGAGTGTGGGGCAGGCCACAAGGTGCTGCTCACAACCCAGCTGGACCCCTGGATCAAGAGAAAGAAGCATGGAATCTTTCTGAGCTGATAACTAACTCCTCCACGTCTGGAATGCTAAGTTAAACCTAACAGGAAAGGAGGTTACAATCTACCTTTTGTGGAGCAGACCCAGCAGTGTGGGAAAGGAAGAGCCACCACTTGTAAAACATGCTTTTGATTTAACCAGTATTTTCAGACGACAGAAGTTTTGGAGTAACATCTGGGCATCTGTCCTTTGACTGCCAAAAAGTGACTTACTCAAGGCAATGTTGACACAGTTTCTGACTTAACACTGCTCTGAGTTAAGGGAAAAAACCACACACATACAAAGACTTCCTCTAGTGAATAGTTGTGTCTTGCAGATGACCCAGGGCTCAACTGTGAGTGCTTGACTGTGTGAAAAGTCAGAAAGGTTACTCAAGGCTGTTACAGCACATGAACCAAGGACAGATTAGGACAAGCACTGGAGTTTTCTTCCTTTCTTTCTCTCTTTCTTTCTCCCTTTCTCTCTTTCTTTCTCTCTCTCTTCCTTTCTTTTTTTAAGCATGTAAGAATTATCAAATGTGAGCCTTTTCTTTTTTAAAATGGATTTTATTTATTTACATTTCAAATGTTATCCCCTTTCCCAGTTTCCTGTCCATAAACCCTCTATCCCATGCCCCCTCCCCCTGCTTCTATGAGGGTTTCTCCCACCCACCCAACCACTCCTTCCTCCCTCCCTGCCCTGACATTCCCCTAAACTTAGGCATCGAGCCTTGGCAGGCCCAAGGGCTTCTCCTCCCATTGATGCCTAACAAGGCCATTCTCGGCTACATATGCAGCTGGAACCATGGGTCTGTTCACCTGTACTCTCTGGATGGTGATTTAGCTCAAAAGCTCAGATTACCCAAGATACAGTCCACAGACCACCACATGAAGCTCAAGAGGAAGGATGACCAAAGTGTGGGATGCTTCAGTTCTTCTTAGAAGGGGGAACAAAAATATTCATAAGAGAAAATACAAAGACAAAGTTTGGAGCAGAGACTAAAGGAAAGGCCATGCAGAGACTGCCCCACCTGGGGATACAGCCCATATACATACAGCCACCAAAGCCAGACAATATTGCTGATGTCAAGAAGTGCACATGGTGTCTTCTGAGAGGCTTTGCCAGAGCATGCCAAATACGGAGGTGGAGGCTAGCAGCCAACCATTGAGCTGAGAACAGGCTCCCCAATGGAGCAGTTAGAGAAAGGATTGAAGGAGCTGAAGGGGTTTGCAACCCCATAAGAATAATACCAACCAACCAGAGCTCCCAGGAGTTTTCTAAGCAAGAGACTTCTCCATATATTCTGGCACTGCCAGAACTACACAGAAGAAAAATACCTTGTCTGGTGATGATCTAAGGGAATGTAGGCAATGGTCAACAAGCAGAGGGAACGAAGAAGCTTTGGAAGTTTGCAGAGTTTCAGCTTGCAGGAGCCCAGGAGCAGTTCCCAGAAGACACTGGGCCCAAGTGATAATGAAGAGCGTGGTACTGGCTCCTTAGGGCATAACTCTTGCTTCACAGTAAGGGAATTGAAAAGGAGACAAGAGAGCTAACTGCTGGCCATTTCTATTACATTTATTTGTTTATTTATTTTTATTTTTTATTTTTTATTTATCCTGGTGAATTTTTTAAAAACTACTTAAGAGAATGTATTTGCCAAGCTCTTCAGTTCTCTTGCTGCGTCTATCATCACTTTAACTTTTGAAATACTTACTTGCTTACCGTTAAAAATTACCATTTCATTGTTTACCATTCAGAGATGCCTTTAAGGAGTGAAGATACATACCACTGCTGTACAAGCTCTATGGGAACTCTGGCAGTCTCCATAGTGTGTGCACCTGTGCCTAAGTTTTCAAAATATTAATCACATGTGTTTGTGGAAACATTTCTTATGATCCCATGACTCTTTATCCCATTTGGAAAGAGAAGAAGCCAAAACACTTAGTAGAAATTTAAGACCAACTTTACTGAGGAATTAAAATACTGATTTGCTTTTTTTTTCCTCAGACCCACCAAACCGAAGCATGATTTCTATGATCTATATACTCTTTCCTTTTACGTGTCATCTAAATCTGTTATCATTTCTTCTCCAACTTTTATCCCTTTCACATAAAAAGATTATTTCATAGCTATGGGAGGGGAAGTAGTTGTTGGAATCTTTGTGTGATTAATTGTAGATTCACAGTGCTGCAAATTGTCTCAAATTTAAACTTTTAGAACTCATGCTGGCACCAAGATACTCAGAAGGCAGCAGGAGCAGAACTATTTGCACGGGGACCATAGATACACAGGTGTGGTCCAGCTCTGTAATGTTTGTGGCCGTCAAATGTGTTCTTAATGTCAGTGTGGCACTGGGGTAGATGAGTATAAGCTTATGTACCAGCATGCTTCAGAAGCAGCAGAATAAAATACTGCCCAGAGACTGGGAGAGAAGCACAGAGAGGGTTTGCCAGACACAAATTGGCCTTTTGCATGGGAATACACATATTGGATCAATAGCTCTCATGAACTAACAACCTAGGACCAGATTTGATTAGAAGATTTCAGTGGACACTAACATATTAAATGTTCATTGCCCTGGCATTTGGTTGTTTATATACTCCTAGGAATATAAATGCATCCCTGACAAAAAGGAAGAGTAAAATTTTACATTCATCCAAGGGACTTACAACAGAAATCAGAAGAAAGCAAAAATCAGCATTTGCACATTTGATGTTTATAGACTGAAGTTTGTACTCACACTCTATATTTAGGGTGGTCTAACAATGCTTAGTGTGCCAAGCAGTGACACATAGCGAGGCAATTAAATGTTTTCTCAAGGGTAATATTATAGTGTTGAACTCTGGAGGTATGGTTGGGTAAGAGTGAGGTAGAGGCTTACAAAGGATGAAGAGAAGTGAAAGGGGAGTCTCCATAGTCCTCAGGAATTGTACTTGGGAAAAGGGTTGACATAAATGTTCAAAGTAGAGAAAGTAGGTTTCATGAAATGGGGTACAGCCACTGGACATGGTAGTATCTGCTATGAAGACACTAAGAGCAAGATCACGGAAATGGAGAGTTGAGTTGGGTTCTGAGGAATGAAGAGATTGGTTAACTAGGGAACAAATGTATCTGGATTGTTCACAGGAGTGTTGATCTAAACCACAATAATGACAGGAACGATATTAGCAAAAAGACAGAAGGCGGGTATTATAAATGCCAGCAACAAAAGTTCTTGGGCAGTATTGCTTGATGTCTTGATCTTTAAAGACTCTGTGTGGTGCTCAAGAAGAGAAGTGTGGGGAGACAGAAGTACCAACTGAGATAGAGGAGGAGGACAATGACTTCATCTTCAGACCGAATGCCCTACGTTGAGAAAAGATATCCATACTTGAGTCTCCTTGAAATGTGATGTGCTCAGATTACAGTAAGAAAACAAAGAGAAGATTCAGAGGAGCAACTGGGGGTATGGGAAGATTGAAAACAGACTCTGATCACAAGGGAGCAGGGGTGTTTGGAAGGAAAATAGGGGGACTGAGAACTATATCAGAGTAGAGGATACTCCTCTCAGAGAAACTGAGAGGAGTAACAAGTAAAATATGGCTGAAATTAGAGAGGGGGCTCAGAGGTACTTCAGTTAAAACAGGATTTTACGCATGATGTAGCAAATCCAGGCAAACTCTGATGATCAGTGAATGCAACATAAATATAGTTGTTGCCTGTATGACTGGAATCAAAGGTCACTGTTCACTCCTGAGTCTATGTACACTACAAGGGAATTCCTCCACATACAAAGGTTTAGCAAAAGCCTGGCCATTGTCATGCTACTGTCATGCTATACTGTGGTAGGCTGGTAAAGGGGTGGGAAACATCACTGGGGAGATAATGGTTATTAGCCAGAAGAACAAGGAAATAATATTGTGACTGAAAGAACTGATGGAGATGGGTTAATAGTCTAGAGGCGGGGACGGGGGATGCACTGTGAACAGCACTGTGTGAATAAAAGGGATGAGTTAGGATAAAAGATCTTAATGGCAGGGTGCCTGCGCAAGATTAGAGAAAATGAACAAATAAGGAAAATGGGAGAAGAGGTGGGATTCAAGATTCAAGAGACAGAATTGCCATCCTCCCTGTTTTTACCTATGAAGTAATTCTACCTGAAAGACACAGATGACAGCTCACTTCGGTGTCCATAACAAAACAGGTGTGACTGGACAATTTATGATGAACGAAGATTGACCTCCTACAATCTGGAAGCTAGAAGTGAAAGTTTAGGTTACCAGCAACTTTGTTCTCTGTTGGGGCTGCCCGATGCTCTCAAGAGGATGCCTTTCTGCCTTATCCCTTGGAAAGAAGGAGTGCATTCCTCACATGGTGTAAGAGGCAAGGACAGCAGTCGCTTAAGCTATCCCCCCCACACACACACACCTTTTATATGAATAAATAAACCACCTGAGGGGGAAGAAGTATTAAGCTTCCCAAAGGCCACTTTTGAAGTTTTCACCATGAAATTTTGAAGGAGCACGTTCACACCATAAGAGCTGGCAGGGCATGTGTGATGCGCCATGGAAATTGTTGACAGAAATGCGATATGGATTCCAGTTACTTGGATTGAATTGTTAGGAAACTATGAATACAGTGTTGGATATTTGACTCTGAAGTCATCTAGGTTTACGTTTCTTTCTAGAACCCCAGTTCTGCCTTGAAGCACCCTGGCATTGAGTCAGCATGCCATAGGTCTGGACCATCGTCGCTCAACATTCTGCAATTAATTTCTAGAAATGATCATCTCCTTACCTACCCAGCCTTTTGTACAATGACAACACAGTCACGGAGGAACAACAGAACAAGCAGGGGCCACTAGCAATAGCAGATGTCACATGCCTGGTTGCCCCAAGTCACTGTTGGCATATCCTGTAAGATCCCGAGAAAACAAAAGCCTAGATCAATCTCCCTTACACATTGTTCATTTAGAGATTGTTGCTGGGTTTAGGACACAATGCCCTGAGATAAGCACCATGGGGAATAAAAGACTAAGAAGTGAAATTTTCTGCTACTGTACATCTGTAGTGCTTGGCTTGTTTGCTGTGGTTTCTGAGACAGTATCCTCAGATTAACTCCTGCTCACGTACATGAAGCGCTCTCTCTCTCTCTCTCTCTCTCTCTCTCTCTCTCTCTATATATATATATATATATATATATATATATATATATATGTATCTCTATATATGTATATATATACATTCATGAATATATATATATATATGAATTAGAATACATTATTTACATATGGGAGGACCATCTGGTTCCCTAATTGGTTCTTGATTTGGTCAATAAAGGAGGTAGAAGCTAATTTCTGGGTGAAGGGTAAAGGTCGGACTTCTGTGTCCCAGGAGAAAGGATCGAGGGCTTTTCAGCCAGTCTTTGGAATGAGAAGCGTGCAGCAATCATTCAAGGTCTTGGGGCAGCTAGAACTTGAGGCCTCCACCACCAGATGGCTGATATAAGGTAGCCGATAAGGTTGGGACAGGAGATTCTGTGCCCAGCAATTGTGTCATCTGAAAAAAATCTAGGATAATAAAACTGTCAGTGGAGCAAAGGTGGGCAGAAAAAGAGGGAAACTGGGGTGAATGGGGACAGCAACTCTGACTTTCCCGGGTTGGGGGTTGGTTGCGATCTGATCTGAAGCTAAGCCAGGAGAGTAGGCTGCCAAAGGCAGGGGCATGTTTTTAAAATTAAAACCCAACATATGTCAGTTTGAAATGAGCTTTTTTCCCCAACCTAAGCTGGTGTATGCAAAGCCAAGAATATGCCAGGCTTTACAGGAAGAAGCTGAATAGGAAGAGTAACATAAACTTACCAAAGGTAGTGCCTTAATAATATGAACACGGAGCCATAATCTCTCACATTTAACACCTTATCTATTCCTTTCTCAAGATGCTCTAACATCCAACAATCTATGGTGCACACATAATGTTGTGTGTGTATGTGTATTTTATATATACATATATATGCATATATAGTGGATTAATATATATGTATTGTGTGAATATATATGTATATATATATATATGAACAGCTGGATGGAACAAATTAACATATTACTTTGAATACAATTACTTTGTGGTTAGAACACAAAAATCTACTCAACAATTTCTCAGTATACATACACCTCATAATTTACAATAACCACCATGCTGTACAGGAATTCTTTTGATTTTGTAATACTGAAATTTTGTGGGTTTTGGCCAACATCATCTCAGACGCCAAGCTCTGAGCTTGTGGTAAGATTTGATGGGGTGAACTTTTCCAGATTTCACACACAAGCAAGATCACCTAGAGTTATGTTCTAGTCCTTTGGGTCCTTTGGTGTTATGACAGGAATTCCTTATTGTTTAAGTTTGAACACTATTCCATTTTGCATGTGTGACAAGTATCTTTATCTAGTTATTGGCCACTTAGGTGTTTCCATTTCTTACCACTTATGAGAAGTGCTACAATATAACTGGGAGTGAAGATGTCTCTCCCTTAACTAACAGGCACTTCTTATCTGTTTCGATAAGACTGATCTCAACATATAGGTGTTTTTCTTTCACGTTGTCCAGAAATCTGTATTCTGTTTTCCATAATGGCAGTTACCTGTTATTGTGCTCTGAACTAGAACACTGTGTCCAATACAGGGACTTTTGCTTCTCTGCGGGAGTAGTAAGGGCTGTTATTACGAAGGTTTGTGGTCACGTACATTCTTCCACAAAGGACCACCCAGTTTCCATAAATGAAGTCATATGCGTGAACATGTGGTTTCAGTATTCCTGATATGAATGACACCTCCACAATGCATTGGAGAGGTTCTACATTGCATTGACTTAGCCAGGGAAGCAAAGGGATTAAACTTGGCCTTTCTTGTTTTGACAGCTCTAGGTCCATAGACCAACATCCCAGTATGGGAATTCCTCTAAACTCTGCCTGCCGAGTATGCAAATCCATGTTAAATATACACATTTGTGGACCTGGGAAACAACCTCTACCTGCCCAGTGTGGGACTCCTGTAGGAACTGTTTGCTCCCGTTCCTATCTGGGTAAAAGACACTCTGATGTCATTTTCCTTCAGGGAGGGAGCAGGGGAGAGTAAGGAAGTTTCTATGTGCAGTGTACACTTGATTTCTGAAACAGAAAAAATGAGGCATGGCAAGCGGAACTGAGTAGGATAGACTTTGATGCATCTCAGAAGACCTGGGATGGACATATGGGCTGTCTGTCAAGACGTTCGATTTAAATCTTGTAATGGTCCTCAAAGTGTTGCAGCCCAGAACTATCAGCTAATTCCATTCCCCAAAACTAACAGCAACCTTTTCTTCAAACAAAATTGAATGGCAGACCTCCAAGGCTGCTGCGAAGCTTAACCTTACACATTGCATCAGCTGCGTTTCATTTCTGAGATAGGCAGCTTCTCTGACTTTTCGTTGTTACAGGTAATGCTCTGTGGGTTATCTTGTACATAAATCTTCCTGTTCTCTGTCCTTAAAGCTGGAGGGTAGACTTCTAGAATTAAAAGGGCTGAGACTCGGGATATCTATTCCTAAGATTTCCCCCATGTCAGTCGATTGCCAACTTACACCAACACAAAGTACATTGACCAGTGCTCACAACTTAAAGCTTTACCTGCATATGAGATTGGCTTTTTAAAAAGTTTGACAACCTGATGGCAAATAGCAATGCCTTAATATCTTACTTTTAGTTTTGTACTCATTACTTTGGGCCTGTTTCCGTTTGCTTATTATACATCTATTTCTCCTCTTTGGATAATTTCTCATTTCCAGGGCTCACCTTCCCTCCTTGCTTCTTAAAAGCAAACATCAAATGTAATTGGAAAAATTCTTGGGAGAAAGATAAATTATAAGTTATCAAGAGACATTCTTCTTGTCTGCCTGCAAAAATTTTAAGAGCTTTGGAATTTGTTAGTTTTCTTTTCTTTCCTTTCTTCATTCCTTCCTTCTTTCCGTTCTTCTTCCTTCCCTCTCTCTCTCCCTTTCCTTCCTCTCTTCCTTCCTCCTTTCTTCCCTCCCATCTTTCTTTCTTTCCTCCCTCCCCCATCTCCCTCCCCTTCATTCCTTTTTCTGGTAGGTCTTGAGTCACCAGGGCAACGAGAAGAATGAGTTGATTTTTTTGTGTTGTGTAGCATCGAGGCCCTGAGATTGAGACAAAAGCCTATTCCGAAGGACTACTCTCTAGGGGAATTAGAGTCACAGCTAGAGGCTAGACAAAGAGATCTTTGAGTGAAGATTCTGGGAACAGAACCCACATCTGCATCACTTTTCAGCAGTGACTGGGTGACCTCTGGGTTTTCACCTTCCCTTCACTGATAGTTAAGACTCTCCCTCCTACAGTTGTTTCCCAAACTAGCTTATCACATGAGCTGTCCACTAGTCAGCCAAGCCTATCTGCCTGACTCTACCAACATTCTTGCTTTCACTGATGAAATTATCTACTCCCAGTAGCACGGACTATGAACACAAGAAAACTTCAAAAACTAAATAAGTAAACTCCATCCTGGTGATTGATAAAGCCCGGAGATCCTACAAACACAGTGCCTTCCTCCTCGTTCTCCCCCTCTCTATTTCAGTGCCCTTCCCTTGCCTTCGTATAAGGGTCTCTTCCACCATTAAAACACACGTCGTTCCCTGACTGCTCGAGCCACACTCACACATAACAGATGAAACATAACTTTTCTGTCAAGATAACTCACAAATCTCTCTGCCATCCTTTAGCCAGTAACCGTCCCATTTTTATCTTTATGGTCCTAGCATCTGTCATTGGAACCTGTTATGCAATAAGTTCCCGTTTAAGCTTACTAGAATTCAATTGCTGCTAATGAATTTGAGCAAGCAGGACAGCCTCCCATTCTCTCTTCTCTCAGGATGCTGTGGGCAATAGGCAGACTAAACTAGCCATTAATTCTCTTAAATGTCTGCAGCTCAGAATACCTGTAGCTGATCAAGACGCAAACATCCTTCCCACTAGTCATTGGATAGTCTTACTCATCCTTCCAGATCATCCTAAATGGCAGCTCTCAGAGACAGAAGTCCCTGCTCACCAACCTATCTCTCCCTCCAAGTGTCCCTTCACCTCGATAGCATTGTCACCAGAGCCTATGACACATTGATTAAGTCTATCTTATGGACTACTATCTTAATGTCTTTAGTTATGACTTTTAAGGTGTCTGTTAAATGAAAGTCTCATACATTTAAAAATGATAGACCATTGTTTTCTGTTATCCTCTGTGAGTCTGGGGTAGTTCAGAGGAGACGATGTCCACCAAGACACTTAATTCAGCCCCTGGGCCTATTGTCTTCTAAGTGATCCGGAGTTAGAAGAAATGTTAGGCTCTGTTCTACCCAATTATCTACGACAATATGCTTTCACTGTCATTCTCTGCCATGCCCAACAGAATGTTGCTGCTCCATCTCATTTAATGGTCATTCTCTCAGGGGGACTATCTCTGGCCACCATGTCCAAGGTCACTCCCTCTCCTCTAGTCTTCATGAGCATGTTCTTTATGGCTCTTGACCTGAGTTAATGTATAGGTTCAGTGTCCATCTGCTTTTGTAATGACCATTTCCTTCCCCAAGTCTAGAATCTCCCAGAAGGAACAAACCATGACTGCTTTGATCCTACTGAAACAGCCATTTCTGAAATAACCATTTACCAGTTACATATTTTGTAAGCATTTTCTCCAAATTTTCTGGTCAATCTTTAACTATACTTACTCTATGGTCAAATCTGCTAGCTTTTCCATTACGGCTTTGAAGTTTTCGCTATGTTCATTTTTTTCCATTACTTCCCTGGACTATGCCCCTAGAGTGAGAAAAAGATGAATAGTTCTCTTCCGGAGTTCTGGTCCATTTTGCCAATTTGACCCCTCCCCACACACATACATTGGCTAAACTGTGAATTACATTCTCAATGCTCCCCTAATGGCGTTATATTATTACAAATGATGTTTGCTGAGCAATTTTAAGTAAGTAAAAGTACAGCTGAAAATATAAAGAATCTCATGCTTCCGGCCGATGTTGTATCCAGCAGCTTCTGCAAAAAGGAAGTATGGATTACCACTTCCCAGTACTGAGTCAGGTAGTAGATTTCTCATGCTTTGTGTTTACTCAAATGAGCACGTGAATCAGGTCATACCCGTGATTCCCAGATAAATCTCGTGCTTCACCTTTGTCTCAACTGAATCTCCTCCAGGATTTGTGGTCCGTCTGAGGATAGAGATCCCAGGCCACTCTAGTCACAGTGCCACGAGGAGCATTTGCCAACTAGGTAAAAACCCTGACCTGGTCATTCCGGCTCAGTTACTATCAGTGCTGCCAACAACAGTCACCATCACCCAGAAATGACAGAGAAGAATGCTGCGTGTTGAGAGCAACGTGGTAAATATTATTGGATAGGATAACGCTGTGACAAAATTTGGGTAACCTAGGTTCACACTTAGCCTTTAGTCATCTCTGTGAGCATCATATGACACCACCTGATCCTAAGTCACCCCGGGACACCATAAGGTAATTCTGAGTACACAATAGGCTTGAGAAAATAGGACTTTCTTTCTCAATGAAACCCATGTATCATATCCTACAGCTTCTTCCCTTCTCTCTCTGGATAAGAATATTGTTCTTCGTAGCATGGAATTTTGCCTGAAAAGAAATGGGATTGTGTACTTTCGTTTCTTGGGAGGTAGTTCAGGGTAGAAGGGGATCGTCTACCTTCTATTTGCTTCATCAATGAGAGTCTTTCACTCAAGGATTCACATGTGAAACATATCAACGTGACCGCATTTCTTGCAAGCAAGACTTAAATTTAATTAACTATAGTATATATTAATTTAATAGTAAAACTTGTAGCACTAAAGAAAAGAAAGAAAGAAAATACAGTCCCAAGGAAACATGATGATTTTCTCCGTGCTTGTGAGATTCTGACATAAGTGTTGAATAAGCTCCCAGTCCATAAAACCCAGTGCTTCGAGCACGCGTATTATCTCACGTTATTTAATGTGTTACAAGTGAACAGGAAAATAAAAGAAGATATATAGTGACTGATGAGAGAGAGAGAGAGAGAGAGAGAGAGAGAGAGAGAGAGGGAGAGAGGGAGAGAGGGAGAAGGAGAGGGAGAGGGAGACAGTGTGTGTGTGTGTATGTGTTTGTGTGTGTGTGTGTGTGTGTGTGTGTGTGTGTGTGTGTGTGTGTGTGTGTGTGTGTGTGTGTGTGTGTGTGTGTGTGTGTGTGTGTGTCTTGCTTCCTTTTTAGATCACTTGGACATTTCTTTGCTTCCCAGAGCACTGTGTTGTATATGATTCCAAGCCAGACCTGTGGGTTCTGGTTCTGGTGGTGTCTATGTGCAAGCATCAGTGCTAGCTGAGCTCCTTTATCTTAAGTGCTGGAGCAGCAGTGTTTTGAGTTGCATTTACTTCAATTGGGTTTTTTTCTTCCTTTTATTTTTTCTCACTAGAGTTCGTTGCTGATGTCTTTTCACTCGTCTCTGGATTATTCCTCAGTGTCTTTAAGAACCGGTACCAGATTCTCTTTACCAGAAAACCATGGTCAAGTGCCTCCACCAGATTGTTTTTTCCCGTAGGTCTGAGCAAAATGTGTGGGTGCAATGCAGGCATAAATGCTAGAACTTACAGGCAATGCCTAGACGGAGGTGGGGGGGGATGGACAGAAAGTCAACGTGTTATTTCTAAGCAAGTCACACAAGTGGACACAGCATTGGACAGGACTAGCTCAGACCTCCCCTCCCCCCCATGGTGGGTGGTAGCTTTGAAAGAAGGAAGATTCATGCTAGACATATGCGTGCACAAGTCCAATACACAGTAGAACACTGGAGTCTGGCTACAGGAGCAGAGTTTGCACGAGAGATAGAAATTAGGCATCAGTCATGTGACTAGGTTAGCTCTCTTAGGGGAAAAGGCAAAGTAAGAGTGCGCCTAGGGTCACCCATGACTCTCATCACACCGCATCCTCCTTAAATGCGAGGGCTAAGGGCACCTTGGGTAACAAACTGCCTTTGTTCATTGTTCCCATTCCATTCCATTTGCAACCGAGTCGTTATCATTGTCCCTAAACAACAGTCCATTTCGAGTGAACAGAAGGGCAGGAGAGGTTAGGATGAGAGTTTTATGACCCACTAATATGTTTCAACAGCAATCATTAGGTAAACCAATATTGAGCGGTAACAAAGTAGGGTAGGATGCACTGAGCCTCTGGAAAATTAAAGAGCCCAAATAACTACAATATGCTACAATGCCTGCTAGGGACAAAGGCTGCTTTTGGAAGGAGGGCAGTCACAGTGAAGAGAGAGCTTTCGGAGCAGATTGAGGGAGGGGGTGTTCAAGAGCAAACTAGAAGGCCTTAGAGAAAGAGGGGGTAACAGGGGATGGGGACTACAGAGCTGGTCAAACACGCAGCAAATCGCTTTTTAGTTTACATTAAAAAAAAAAAAAACGGTAGAAAGTGTTACAAGGGAGAAGTGAACTGGGCTTTTCCACCACAGTAATAATAAGGCTATTTAGGCAGTTTCAAAACTCAAACTGGTGTGTGTTCGCTAAGGGGAAGGTGGGGGAAACTGTAGGGTGGTCCTTGCTTTCGCGGTCCAATGGCAAGGAAACCCATACTTTAGAAGCAGATGATTGGCTACTGTAAAAGTCCCGCTCAGAGCGAGCACCAATGCACTCACTGCGGCAAGATTCTTGGAAACAGTTTCTGGCGAGGAATGCGTGACATTGAGATGGCTCTTGAGTTGTAAACAAGGACAAGTCTGGGCGGGCCTGAAGCCCCGGGCGACCTGGGACCTATCCCAAGGGTGCCAATCTCAGGCCCACGTCGTCCGGGATGCCCACTGTAGCTGCTCCCCTACACCACCCCACCCCTGCCTCCCTCTCACCCTTTGCCCCTTACAGGCCGTGGAAACCGTGTCGGGATCACTGTGCCAGAACTTTCTAGTGACCGCGGCCAAAGGGAGGAGCCCAAAGTTCTTGCTCTGAGCTGATTGGTGTGGCCCCAAGTTCAGAGTCCCAGAGGCTCCTCCTGGCTGGAGTTGTGGAGAGGGCGGGGGAAGTAAATAAAAGGCAAGACAGCGGGAGGTGGGAAGACAAGAGTGTCAACCCTTCACCCAGCCTCGAGCACCCGGGACCCTGAGCCCACAGCGCACTTGCTCTCGCTCGACCGCGCTCCAGCCCCGCAGTCCTCACCAACCCTACGGATCCTAGCCACCGCCAGCCTAGGAGGGCATCAGGATGAAGGCAGCCCGTTTCGTGATGCGCAGCGCCAGCTCGCTGGGCAACGCCGGCCTGGTCCCCAGGGAGGTCGAGCTGTTCTCCCGCTACAGCCCGTCCCCGCTGTCCATGAAGCAGCTGCTGGACTTCGGTGAGAGGCGACTGATGCCGGGCCCAGGAGGGTGGCATTGAGGCTGGGGAGGCCCCAGGATGGGAAGGGCTGAGTTCAGGGGTGAGGACAACCTAGGTCTGTTTGGCTGAAGAACCCAGAAGCCTCAAAGGGCTGTGCACCTGTTTTCCTAGTTTGCTAACTTTCTGACAGTTTGACCCAGAAGTCTACGTCACCTGTAACCACACTGATGCTCAACTTCCATTCTACTTTTCTCTTCTTACTGTCCAGATCTTTGAGTTTATGTATATGCTTTCAGCCACCATTTTAATAATGGGCTAGAAACGAACTCCTTTCTTCCTAATGCTCTACTTCCTATTAACATAAACTCACCTTTGATAGATTTAAACTCGTACCCCCACCTCCATACACACCACGGATCTCTTAGCGTGCCTAATACTATTTCGCCTTTATTGTTTTACAAATATTTACATTGCTATTAATTTTAAAAAAAGACCGTTACTCCCTCTCTGCAGCGGGTGGCATAAGGAACATTTCAAGATGTCAATGTGGTATTGTTTGTTGCTAGTCTGAGAACGCCTCTGCCTCCTTCTACCCAGATCCTTTTAAGTTCATATTCATTAGAGGGTGTGTTGTTGACTTTGTGGGGCAGGCTGGCTGTGGACTCACACGGATAGGAAGAACTGGAGAGTAGTCGGATTTCTCCAGAGTGATTTTTTTTTTTCAGAAAGAAAGTAAACAGTATTTCACCTATGTTGGTCACTCTTAAAAGGAGAAAAGGGGTAGGGGGGGTAGGACTGAAAGAAAAAGACGTTAAAAGATCTGTCCTTAAAGTACCCATAAGCACTAACCTAACTGTGGTTAAGATACCGTTTTATAATTTTATATTTGCTACTTATTCTCAATTTTTTTTCTCTAAAACCCACTACAGGTTCAGAAAATGCCTGTGAGAGAACTTCTTTCTCTTTTCTGCGGCAAGAATTGCCCGTCAGACTTGCCAACATCCTGAAGGAGATTGACATCCTCCCTGAACGCTTAGTGAACACCCCTTCCGTCCAGCTGGTGAAGAGCTGGTAAGGCACGCTGCTCTGAAGTCTCTGGCTTTAAACGTCACCTGAGTACTGCTTCTTATACATATTAACCTCATACCTGGATAACAGGCAGTCTTGACAGAAAAAAGTTTTGAATGTTGTACATAAGTTTGTATTAACTTAGGGTAAGTTATCATTAGGATTGTTATAAATCTGCAAATAGATGTCTATTGATATCCTAAAAAAAATATTCTTCTTCACTTTGGGGAGGATGTGTTTCTGGTTTTGCTTTTCTTTCCTTTTCCTCTTTTCCTTGCTGTTATTTGGCTCCCAAGACCAGGTCTGTGAGTCACAGGCTTCCTGAGATTCCTTATATAGTTAGGATGACCTTGAACTCCCTTCTACTCATCTTCACCTCCTAGCTGCTGCGATCATAAATGTGGTCTACCATACCCAACTTCACTACAACATAATTTGGACACATGGGATAGTTTTGAAGAATAACCAACATATGGATTTTTTTTTAACTTCGTGCTTTACATAACAAAAAATGGAATCTGGAATTGTACAAACAATCCCCTGCCTAGAAATAGATGGAGATGTCGGCTGTTTAGAGCGGGTCTATGTTTTGTTCCTTATCAACAACTAGCAAAGTGAGCTTTGGGTTCAAATTCTGCCTTTGCATTTCCCTTAGTGTCTTAGCAATTACCTTAAGCCCTTGCTGCCTCAACGGCCCTACCAATTATTACAAGAGATGCTGCATACAATTAAAGGGAGTGATTTATTTCTTATCCAAACAAAGCAAGCACACGACCAGCATGGAGTCTCAGTGACTTTGATTTTGTTTTTGAGCTTCAAGTACTGAGCCTAGCAAGCAGCTGTTTGGAGGGTAGATCCATGCCATAGACTGTGGGAGATGAAGAGCCCTAGCCTAGTCCACTGACTGCACAGCATATCATCCAGTGAGTGAAGAAATATGGGGCACCAATGGGAAGATTCCGATCTCAAATGTTCTGTGTAGTAGCTCTGTGTAGTCTGCTACTGTCAAGACTTCAACCCTCCCGCAGAGGCATACAGTCAGAAAAATAAATCAGGCATACAGTCGGAAAAATAAATCAGAAAGGATTTCTTAAAGGTTGATTCAGAGTGTTTTTAGTAAAAGAAATGAAAACATCTGCCAACCGAAGTGGCCGGGAAAATAGAGGATGGAAAAACGTCAGCTTTAAGACTATCTTAACCTATTATTCTCCAAGCATTTGGAAGGAAAGTTTCCATTTGAAACATAGTGGATCCCTTTCTCTTTCTGGTCATTTCTAAAGCTATTTTCATTGCATCTGACACTAGTTTCAAAACTTCTCCCTTTCCAGGTACATCCAGAGCCTGATGGATTTAGTGGAGTTCCATGAAAAGAGCCCAGAAGACCAGAAAGCTCTATCAGAGTAAGATTTCTTCTTGAAAACACTTCCTTAGAAATCTGGATCTTTCAGGATGCATCTCACAGACTGTTTTAAGCTTAAAGAGCCCCAGCCTTTCACAATAAATTGCTACCCCTTACAAATGTTGGCTTGCTTGTGGTTTTAGAAGTGGAGAAATGTAGGGCTGAAATTAATGCTAGGTAGGAACCACTGAAGAGGACTTGGAGCTTTTGATCTTCAAACGGTGCCATGCTTACTTTAAATTTAGGCCAAAGATGATATTTGCAAGAGAGTTTGCCATAACACAACTTTAATGGACTTCTGGGTCGTTCGTTAGTGACTACCTATTTTCTTTTCGTGTGACAATTTCTATCTAGCTAAAGAGCAATCTTTTTTAAAAAATCTCTGGTTTTATTTTTCCACAATGGCATGCCAGAATCCTCTTTGATTTTTCACAATAGTCTCTAACAAGTAGACTTAATGAACATTTTAGTGAAGACAGTAGTCACAGAGTGAGTAGTTTGATATGGGATCTGGAAATACAAACCCTTCATGAAGCTGCCTCTTCTGCTACCATAGAAGAATGTATAGTGAGAGTCCAAAAGGAGTTTCCCCCAGAATTTTATAATTGGCTGTGCCATTAGGTTGGTCTTGCAAAAAGAGCTTTAGTTTTCTCTGAAGTAACTCAAGGAAGAGATGTTTGGAGAACTTCTTTAATATCCACTAACTATAAATGTTCCGGCTTAGCTTTGTAGACACGCTGGTCAAAGTTCGAAACAGACATCATAATGTGGTCCCTACGATGGCACAAGGGATCCTGGAGTATAAAGACAACTGCACCGTTGACCCCGTTACCAATCAAAATCTTCAGTATTTTTTGGACCGGTTTTATATGAACCGCATTTCTACTCGGATGCTTATGAACCAGCACAGTAAGTGAGGGTCTCTATGGACGGTGGTCCAGACATGGGGACTGACCATGAGCCATGCTGAGGCTGGGCCCATGACTGGGGATTCCCAGCGTTTGGGGCAGTTCTAGTCAGCACCCTGAGTTTCATAACATGTCTTTTGTTTTCATTTTGCAACAGTCCTCATATTCAGTGACTCAAAGACAGGAAACCCAAGCCACATTGGGAGTATCGACCCCAACTGCGATGTGGTAGCGGTAGTCGAAGGTAATTTCTAGATCGCTCAATTTCTCTTATTGAAAATGTATAATGCATGCCTGCAAGTCTGTAATCCAGGTGATTCTGTAAATGAATTTGTGTTCACCGTGTTCTGTTTGCGCTTTATGAATTCTGCCATCAAGGCCCCTGGCTTCAGACTGTCAGGAGTATAAACACTCATTTATAGTATTATAAAAAATTTAAACATAAACGGCCCATGTGCCATATTCTTATATATTGTATTTGATCTAAAAGTGCACATATTCCTATTGCTACAGCTTCAATAAAATATTATGTTTTAATAAAATATTAAAGAGACATCTTCCATACACATAAGCCAGTTCTCCAGTGAATAGAATTTTAGATTAAGTGTAGTAAACACATTGGATATCACTTGACAACTGTACTTGGAATGAATTTATTTCATTGTTATGAAAACATTTCTATTCCAGATGCCTTTGAGTGTGCAAAGATGCTCTGCGATCAGTATTATCTAACGTCGCCAGAATTAAAGCTCACACAAGTCAATGGTAAGCTAGCAGCAGCAGGACACAAGCAAACCTATTAAAACGTAGTGCTATGGGTCTTGGTAAATTCAAGGCCGACTTGGCATTCTTTTTATTCTCTTGAGCTTACTTACAATTTGTCAAAGTTCTGTTTTGTTTTTTAAGACAAACTTCTCCCTATTTGCCTCAGCTGAAAAGCTTCAATTGTGAATACCCCTTGCTTACTATGATACCTTTGGATAGTGACATACCCAGGCTCCAATCTTTTAGGTCAAGGAAAGAAGACTGTTTACTCTAGAATGTGTCAGAACATCTCCAGGCATAGCGCCTGCAATCCTAGCACTTAGGAAGTGGGGGAACTCAAGTCCTTCAACCCCCAGGCCAGCTGAACATATCTAAGACTCTGTCCCCCAAAAGAAAATAGTAGCAATTAGAATACAAAGAAGGATATTTTTGCATATGTTCAGAAAGTAGTTGTGGATGGTCATAACCTTCTCAAGCTGTTATTCATGGGACTAGAGAACAAAAGTACTTCATAAATTCCCTTATAAGGAATAAGATAGACAGAATGGCAGATATTACATGATTCTGGTCATGTGAGATATAAACCCAAATCATTCACAGTCACACAAGCAGAAATTACAACAGTACTTGTCAAAGGCTCAGGGGGAAGAGATAAGAAATTGCTTTTGAATAAGTGTAAAGATTCAGTTGTGTAAGATAAATAAGTTCTAGAGATTTGGTGCACAACATACTTAACAGTATTGAACTATACACCTAAGAATTTTTCAAGTATGCTTGCACTCATGTTGAATATTGTTACTGCAAATTTTTAAAAATGCACTGCAAATACCACTATTTGGAAATGGAACACACTTCAAAACTTGACCTCTATGCTGTCTGCTGAAACTAGTTCTTCACAAGTGGAAGTGATTACACACACAATGCAAGGGACCGTTTTTATCTTAATCTCTTCTATTCCGGAAGACAGTGACTTCTCAGATCAAAGCATGCTTGAATTGGAATGGCTGTTCCTTTCCATTCTGAGTATATTCTTTCCAAGTAATATATACAGTGATACTTAGTAGTGGCGAGATTGATAGTCATTGCTTTAAAGAAACTAACTCATAGACGAGAGAGAATCCTAAAATCAAAGCAGGAAGACTGACAATGATGAATCCAGAGTAAGCAGAATTTTATAACAGTGAGAAGTAAACTACTTGAGCCATTAGAGAAAACAAAAACAGGATTATTCCAGTCCTTCCTTGTGTTTGCTTAGTCAAACTTTCCCAAGGCCCAGGGCACCCAAGAATACTTTTAGTTTTGTTTTCAAACAGTACCATGAGGCTTTTGTTTCTGTTTTCTTTATCGTGTTGGTGAAGGTTAAACACATTTAGCTTCTAAGATTTAATGTTCTGGTGATTTAAAACATGTCATTTAATATGTACTAAAATATGAAAATTACAGCTACTACTAATGTCATAAGCAGACTTATTCCTCCTATCTTCAAATTCATTTAGTTTTATTATTGAAAGTGTATACTTTAAACGTGTTGAAAATAGACCCATTTATGTAGCTTGACTTATTTCACGACCTCACACTTCAGCCAACTACATTCATTTGCAGGGAAATACATACTTCAATCTTGAATACTCAGGAGCAGTTGGAAGCATGGAGGACACATAAGCCAGCTGTCTTTACTATTTTAAGGGGAAATGTTCTAAGTCACAGTTTTCAGGGGAGGAAAATGGCAGCTATCCCAATCTTGTCTAGAATGAAAACATTAATGCAACAGACTCATAGCTTCATTTCAGCAAAATAGTTGTTTCCCAATGCTAATGAGCTTAATTTCTTTTCGTAGGAAAATTTCCAGGCCAACCAATCCACATCGTGTACGTTCCTTCACACCTTCACCACATGCTCTTTGAACTATTCAAGGTATGATGTCTCCCAGCAATTGTTGGTTTGTCTCTAAATAGTTTAGTGCTCAGTTTCATCGTTCCTCATTAAATAAGACCCTCTATACATTCTCCCAAGAATACTTTTGTATAACGAAGCTACATAGCCAGTGTTTGGGAAAGTGCACAGAGATCACAGTAAAATAATATGCTTAAAATTATACAACATGGTTCATTACATCTCAGTATTGAGAGTGGAGACTGTGTCCCCATCATGTCTTCACATTTGTGACAAAGCACTAGTCATTTCTTCTTTAGAAGAGGTCACGGGGTGAGTGTCTCTGTGAATGAAATCTTGCAACGTCTAAACTACAGATTCCAAGGTAGAGGTCCTGTAAGGTAGGGTGGCCACATTCTGAATCTAGAACAGCCAGTCCTATCACATGAATATGATTCATGTGTGGACTGTGTTAAAATGTAAAGTCCGATGCAGGTCAGGAGTAGAGTCCAGGATTCTGAATTTCCAAGAATGGGGTGACTATCTATAGCCCACACTTAATGACCAGCCTACAGAACTCTGGTTCTCAGACAGTGGGTGCCACAACCATGCTCAGGCCTGGATGAAAGAAAGATGTACGCAGAGAGTGAGGTTCTCTAGATCTGAGAATTTGTACTTCTAGCACTCTGAAGACTCAAAGGCCTCTCTCTAGTCTGGGTACCTAAATGCTGATATTGTATCCTTGTCTGTATTCTAAGATTGTACTAACACTATGAACTTAAGCCAGAAAAGAAGAATTGCTTGAAGGTTTGTGATGTTCTCCAAGACAATTGCATAGATTGACAGGAGGAAGGAAATCTTTAAAAGTAAAATCTGCCTCTAACATTGGCAACTTACCAACTTACCCTAATGTTTGGAAATGAGGAAATTGATTAAGTTACAAATATTTGATCTATCTTATTTCACTTCAGTTAATATCTGGAGTCACACGTGACATCAAAGGATAGTCGGAAAGGGAAAGAGACCAATGAAATGAGGCTTCTGCCATAGGGCATTTCCTCTGAAAACTCAAGACGTGTTTGAGTTTACTTGGTGCTGAAGAACACATGATACTTTTTCTTCCATTTAGTTTTATTTTAATTGAATGTTCTAGCTTGCAGAGTTACTCTCCCGTCACTGGTGAAAGTTAAGATGATATTCACATGCAAATAGAAATTTAATTTAGAATTGTAGACTGTCCTTTTAAATAGTAGCAACCTTTTTTTTTCCCCAGCAAGTTTTATAAAAGCCAATAAATTGGTTCAATGATTCACTGTTCATTCCTTATGTAATAGTCTTTGGTGTTTGGGTATAAAATGTAATGGAAAGACAGAAAAATAGGGCACTAGGAAATGGACTATAAAAACCAATTTCTACATTTAAATTAAGCTTACAAATAAGAACTTGACAGCTAGCAGAATTGTTTTTCCATTAGACATTACTCCCAGGAGCTATGTTACATGGTAAATGAAGATTTTGAATTATACATTCTACATGACACATTCATAAACAGCTATATTTACAGAGATGTTTTATCACTCACTTAAGAAATAGGAACTTTGAATTACCCTCTGCTGCTTTTAGTTTAAACATAAAACCGGTTATTTATTGGTCTCATTCTTACCCCAATTGGATTCCTGATGGTTTTGTTGTCTTTAGAATGCCATGAGGGCCACGGTCGAGCATCAAGAAAACCGCCCTTCCCTGACACCAGTCGAGGCCACCGTCGTCTTGGGAAAAGAAGATCTTACAATCAAGGTGACTGCTACCTGCTTTTGTTTGAGGTTCTATCTAGAGAGAACTAAAAGGGGAGCTCCTCGTGGGGTAACACTCAACACAATGTGTGCCCAGTGACTTTGAAAAAAGGAAAGGTCTCTGTAGACAGGTGCCCATTGTTGTGAAAGTATAGCTCTGACCTATTTGGTTGCCTGTTTCAGATTTCTGACCGAGGAGGCGGTGTTCCTCTGAGGATTACTGACCGCCTCTTTAGTTACACATACTCCACTGCTCCAACGCCTGTGATGGACAATTCACGGAATGCCCCTTTGGTAAGGCCAATGATACAGCTGACGTTATCTTAAAGCTACCTAGTTCTGAATGTAGGGTGAGACTTGTATGGAAGTATATAAGGAAGATAATTGATTTAGCTAAATAGGCACCCAGGCATTTGTGAAATATGGCCAAGCTAGCTAACATTAGAGTGAAGATCCTAAGAGCTCCTGATTGGGAGGGGGAGGTTTTCAAACATGAACATCAGTGAGGCTCCTAATTCCTTCCCATATTTGCCATTTCAGTGATAATGTTGGCTTTTTCACTAACCCTTGACCTTCTACCTCCAGGCTGGTTTTGGTTACGGCTTGCCGATTTCCCGTCTCTACGCCAAGTATTTTCAAGGAGATCTGAATCTCTATTCCATGTCAGGCTATGGGACAGATGCCATCATCTACTTAAAGGTATGCTTGGAACTCAGTCAAAAGCCATCTTTTCAAAGCCATGGCTTTGTTTACACCTCTGTGCTGCATGTTCCCCTGTGAACCCTTCAAACTGAGTTAGTCTAAGGAAGCTTCCTGTTTGGGTGTGAGCACACCATCCTGTATACAGCTTACCCAAGAGGCGAGAGCTTACCTAAGCTAAGGTGTGCTACCTGTCTCAAGTGCTGACCCAGACACAGCTTAAGCTCCACCTTTTTCAGACAACTTCTCTTTGACCTCTGAGAGGGTAGCTAGAGCTCTCTTTTAGTCAGCCTTGTGGGTAATACATGCTAATGAAGACTCAGACTAAAACAACAAAAATCAAGACCCTTTGTAACCTTAAGTCAACCCTATTTAAAACCCAAGGGAAAGAAGGCTCACAAGCTGACAGTGGGGCGCCAGGCATTTCCTGTTTAAAACTGGAACCCGAGTACACAGTTTCCAGTCTCGGATAATGCCTAAATTTGTTTGTTAAGATCACCTTCCCAACTCTGTTCGTCATTTGCCAACTATTTCAACAGAAAATTTATTTATAGCTAGTAAGAACTGCACCATCAGTTGCTTCTAGGCTTCCATTTTACTCGTCGGAATTAAATGCTCACATACCCGTCTCTGTCTGAAATGCTTGCTGTCCTTACTCATTTCTGAAATGAGCAAAAGTGTTCACACTATAGGGAAAGAAACCTGTAATAGGTGAATAGTGTCACCTGACGACTCTATCACAGAAATACAGGTTTCTTTCTGAAAAGAACTGCCTTTCTTTTCATCTCCATTACATCAAAGGTCACCAGTGGTCATGGGTAAATATTGAACACAAAATCTGTGCCCAAATTTACAATCGATCCCACACCTACAAATTAAGCTTCTATCAAATAAAGATAATAGTATTTTAGTCATATTTTGTGAAATATCTAGAACACCATGGGTTTGGTACACTTTTTACCACAAAGTCAATTACCTGAGAGTACTTGGATATTCTATCGTACCTCTGAATGTATTGTGAATAACAGAGTACAGTCATACATCTTGTCTTAATTCGTTGTTTTCTCTACTCTCCTTTAGGCTTTATCATCTGAGTCTATAGAAAAACTCCCCGTCTTTAACAAGTCAGCCTTCAAACATTATCAGATGAGTTCTGAGGCTGATGACTGGTGTATCCCAAGTAAGGAACCAAAGAATCTGTCCAAGGAGAAACTGGCAGTGTGAGGGGAATCGTGCCTGGCACTTTACGGGATCAAAGTGGGTCTACGGCAGTGCTGCTTCGTGAATGTGTGTGGACTCTTGTTTCCGCAAAACAAAGCAAAACAAAACCAAGCAAACAAAAAGCAAATGCTAGAACAGACATTGATCTGAGGAGGGACTGAGCTTGGTTATGTGACCGGGAGAAGTCAGGGCAGGGCTCCAGTAGACAACAAGTGTCCTGCATCTCATTTGGCAATGCAGAATGACTCATGACTGTTCCAAATACTGAAAAGAAGTCTGCCTCTGAGTTACATCTTTTTCTCAACAAGTACAGGGTTTGAGGTTTGCAGTTTCAACAGATGGATGTTTTAGGGTTCTTGCTGCCATTCAAATATATTGGTGTTTAGTGAGCATCAATCATTGGTGATTTCCTGCTGTGCAAGGATTAGAGAATTGGCAGACATGTATACAATGTACATTTTATAGGTGTTGGTACGCTCTGGAGAGGATAGGGTGGAAGGAATCAAAGCACTTTATTGAGCTTGCGGCTACAGGCATTGAGGCCTATGTGCAAACCCAGAAGAAAAGCTTCTTCTCTGTCAAGAAAGAGCCAGTACCATGCAGTTTTTTCAGTTTGGTCTACATTCAAAAAGCCAGTGTCTTTTGGCCAGTGCGTAGTTTTGGGTGAAATGTTAACTATGCACTGACCTCAGGAAGTTGGGTTCGAAAGGGAGATAAATTGCCAAAGTGGTCCAAGAATTGTATATGTGGAGAAACCCATGTTAGAGAAAGAAATCATATACTCAGACCTTTACTGAGAGGAAATGGCTGCTCTCTAACTGGGAGTAGTGAAAAGTCCAAGGGCATCTACTTTCTACTCTTAAAAAGATGTGCATTTTGTATTTTAATTAGATCCTCTACACTCTAACATTAACATATCCGTTCAAACTTGTCTAGTTGCCAAGTGGCTTGAGAGTGTTAAGATTTAAATCATTTTGGAGCATCTCAGAGAGTAGTCTGGAAGCAAAATGTTCTCCTATCAGGATGATGTCATTTGTGAAGCAGGGAAACATGGAGAACGAGTGCTATGCGTGAGTGTTGGGAGGTTGACACTGTAATTGTCAGCGAGAGGTCGTCGATGTAGATCATGCTTAAGAAAGGTGATCCATGGTAGAAAGATAGATCACCTTAAAGAAAGAAATGAGGAACAAGGGAAGGAATGAAGGGAAGGAAGGAAAGAAGGAAGGAAGGAAGGAAGGAAGGAAGGAAGGAAGGAAGGAAGGAAGGAAGGAAGGATACAGAAGGCAGGCATCTTTCTATTTCCCCATAAGCTAACCCAAGGAATCCTCTGTGCTTTTCCTGGGTAAGGAAGAGGAAGAATTGGTATCTTTGTAAGCAGTGTGGCTTCTTCAGTGGGTCTCACTCTTACAAGATAAGGTGAAATAATTAATTAATTTATGTCAAATTAACGTTGAAAGTCTTTTCTGCATTGTAATGTTATCAGTCCTGTGTATCAGTTGAGTTTGAAATGTGTATTTAGTTTCCTGGTGACTTAGAGCTGAGGTGCTCCTGGTTGTGACAACAGGAGCCACAACTATTTGTTTTGCATTTCAGATGTGATCCATAAAAGTTGTGGACAATAACTTTGATTGATCACACAAACTCTCGGCATTTGGGTTATCTCTCGTATCATTGTTGTTTTGTTATTGATGTTTTCACTGAAATTTCAGCTACACGTTTGTGCACATGACTACTTGTGTTTACCAAAGATCTAAGGCATTTGGTTAATTAGCCCAAATACCATGAGCTATGTGTAAAGTAATAGAGAAAAGCTTTAAGATCTCAATAGCATCAACTGTGTAAATTAAATCAGAATACCTTCCCTATTATTTATGAACCCACAGGAGACTTTAAACTCTAGTAGATGGATGCTAAATGCCCAGGCCCACTTAACTTATTAATGTGTGAATTACATTTATGTTTTTAGTTTATATGCAAAGAAATGTGATTATTTTATAATAAATATTTTTATTATAATAGTAATGTGGTCTTACAAAATTCCTTTCTTGAATAATCTCAAAGTACAATAAACAATTTCAACTAAAGGCATTCCTCACTTTTTCTTAGATATAACTCATCTATACATTTCTCATAGGCTTTGACAAGTATTAAAGCACCTTTAAAATTTTAATTTTAAGACAAATGTGTTTTAGAGTAGTTCAGAAATTGTGATTGTCATCTCTTTCTTGTTTATATAACATGCAGAACTGAAACATGTTTACCTATAAGTATTTATTCAATAACTGTTTGGCAATGCACGTTTCCTAGAATTCTCATGTTGCCCTTTCTTTCATTTTTGTTAATTATTTTATTTATTTACATCCCAAATGTTGCCCCAACTTCCTGGTCACCCCTCCATGAGTTTTCAACTCATTACCCCTTCCTTTTGCTTCTCACCTACTTACCTACTTCCACCTCACCCCACTAGCATCCCCTTTCCCTGAGGCATTAAGTTTCTACAGGATTAAGAGCATCACTTCCCGCTGAGGCCAATCCTCTGTTACATATGTAGTGGAGGCCATGGACCAGTCCATGTATGCTCTTTGATTGGTGGCTTAGTCTCTGGTAGTTCTAAGGGGTCCGTTTAGTTGATACTGTTGTTCTTCCTATGGCGTTGAAATCCCCTTCAGGTCCTTAAGTCCTTCCCCTAACTTTTTCATAGGAATCCAATGGTTGGTTTAAATATCTGCATCTGTCTCTGTTAGCTGCTGGTAGAGCCTCTCAGAGGACAACCATGTTAGGCTCCTGACTTCCAGCCCAACATGGCATCATTAATAGAATAGAATCAGGGTTTGGTGCCTGCATATGGGATGCACTGGGTGGCTTTTCCTTCAGTCTTTCCTCCATTTTTGTTCCTGTATTTTATGTTACTTTTTCTAACCTCACTTAATGTGAGATTACACATTTGCATACACACTGCAAAGTTTAAAAATACTAACCTAGATAATTTAAATTCCCAAATAACCTTGGCTTAAGAATCTGCATGATAATAACTAAGAGATCAAATAGAAATTACTAAATTAGGGCTAACAGGACAGCTTATGGGTAAAGGTAACCTTTACCAAGTCTGAGATCTGAGTTCAGTCTCCGTAACCATCACAGTAGAAGAAAAGAACAGCATGTACACTGCTACATGTGAACACACAACACACAAACACATAAGCATATGTGCATGCTCAACACATAAAACAAATAGAAAGGTAATAATATGAAGAAGGAATTGCTAAGTTGAATCATGCATGGCTATTGTCATCTTTGTTATTTAGTACCTTGTTTTACTAACACAATCTTTGTCTGCCTTTAAATAATCTACTTTGCTCCCATCATAGCATTTTTACATAGTGTGTTAGTTATTTTTCTATATCTGTGATAAGGTCACATTGATTAAGACAATATAGGTTGGTTTATTTGGAGCTTGTAGTTCCTGGGGGTTAGGTGACTGTCACTATCATGGTAGGGAACATGGCAGCAGGCAGACATTCATGGTTCTGGAGCAGTAGTTGAGAGCTCACATTATAATTTACAGACAGGAAATAGACTTTACTAAGAATGACTGGAAGCTCTCGAAGACCAGCCCCACAGCACATCTCCTCCAACAAGACCGTATCTTCTAATCCTTCCTGAACAGTACCTCCAACTGTAGACGGAGTATTTAAACATGAAGGCCAATATGGGACTCTTCTCATCCAAACCACCCTATTCCACTCTCTGACCCCATAGGTTTGTGCCCATAGAATGCAAAATAGATTTAATCCATCTTCAAAAGTCTCTATAATCTTTCACAGTCTCAACACAGTTTGAAGGCCCAAAGTCTCTTCTGAACTCAAAGTAGTCTCTTAATTGCAACCTCCTGTAAAATGAAGTACTAAATCACATACTTTCAATATACAATGCCATTGAATACATATTATCATTCCAAAATGGGAGAAATGATGACATAGTGAGGAAATACCAGACCAAAGCAAGACCCAGCAGGGCAAATTCCAAATCCTTGAAGCTCCATGTCCCATGTCAAAGGGCTTAGATGACTTCACCCTTCTGGATTTGCTTATTCCACATCACATCTTTCTCTTGGACTGGTTCTTGTTGAGGTTTGGGCTGTTGCTATGCATTGTATTGCTAAATTCTCTGCCCGAAGGTATGGGCCTACTCAAGTTTATAAGCTTTTTGTTGTGCAAACCTTGGTCCTTGATTTAAAACTTGGTTAAATAAAATTGGCAACAGCCAATTACTGGAGGAATTGGAGGTATATGGGTTTGGAATGACCTGGTTGGGTGGGGAGGAATGGGGAGAAAGAAGATGGGAGAGAGGAGGAAGCTGCCATGAGGGGCAAGGAACCAAGAGCACATGGCCAAGAGAACCAGCTAGTATCTGGGGATACACCACTGGGGAGGTAGCCAGGCCAGCAGCTAGAAGAGTAGATTAGTAGTTACATCCCCCCCCCCCCAGTAATTGTCAAAGCCAAATAAAATAACCATATTCTGATCTCATTTATTTGCAAGCTAGTCGGGGAAATGCTGAAATTGATTGAACTACAGGTTCTGCTCCCTGTCTCATGGCTCTGACATCTCCAACATCTTGAAGTCCCCAACACAATCCAGGCATCATTTTAACAGGAAAGGCCTCTCAGGGCCTCAATACAGAACTCCCCGGCCACATGCCTGACTTCCATAAGTCTCCATAACTTTTGAGGAAGAGTCTACATTCTCTTCACTCTTCCATCATTCTGAAGCCAGAACCATGTGACCTATGTCACCAAACCTGCCTGACCCGTGAATCACGTTTCAACAGCTTTCATTTGTTGTTTCTTAGAGGTACATGTGGGACTGTGAAAGGTAGCTTGGTCTCCATTTAAGCTAAGGCTTGAAACCCCGGAAACCCCGAAGGGACAGTAGGCACTTCACCTGTTTCCGGGCAACAGGCTTCTGTCACTAGCTGCATCCCCCCATAGATTTGTGGCCAGCAGTCACATAAGGGAATGCCCCAAGCCCCTCTATATGAAGAGAATGTGACCTGTGATCACATAGACTGAAGACAGTTCTCCATTTTAAGGAGGTACCTAAAGGCCTGGAGGCTTAGCCAATAAGATTTCCTTCCCAGACATTCCTGCCTGCAAAAGGTATTTAATCTCAGCCCACCCTGAGAAGTGGGGTATGATTTTACACATGCACTTTCTGCCCTGACAATAAATGCCTTAAAACCACGGACTCTCTCTTTTTACCAGGATCCACCAAGGGGAGCCACAGAGAAGGTCTTTGCCTGTAGAGCAGCAGCAGTCTAGTCCTCCTGTAGAAGGCCTCTCTGCGCTCCCAGCCACAACCACCACCAAGCTCAAGCCCACCACCATCAAGCCAAGACCAAGGACTAGTCCCGCGGGGCCAGCTGGAGCTCCTCCCTTTCCCCTCCATTCCCAAGACAGATCCAGCCTGTAGGGCTCCACTCCATTCTCGGCTCTTCTGCAGCTTCCAGTGGCACCTGGGTGTCCACGTGCCTGAGAACCAGACAGTTACAGGCCTGGGGACCCCAAGCCAGCTCCAGCTGTCCTGTGCCTCAGATTGTGCTTTCTCACGCCCAGAGCGGTGCCCTACAGCCCAACACCTGTCTGGTAATAGCGTGGGGCAAGCACTGCCAGCTCCCTTGTCCTGACTCCCCGAGTGACCAACCGAACCCTGTGGTGGAGCAGACTCAGGAGGACCCATGACCCTAAAGTATGAAGCTTCCTGAGGCCTTTTCCTTCTCTACTTTGGAAGCTTGGCGTCATGAAGGCATTCTCTTTTAATTCCAGTGAGAATCGGGAATCTTCTTAATCTCTTTGTCAGTTTCAGAATAAGCCTTGGCTCCAACAGCAAATTTTCTGGTGTTTTTCTGTCTTCAAGTTGTACCCACCTTGCATTTCCTTGTGTCTCACTCGCTCCTTTCTCACTGTATACCTGCACAACAGTGGCGACAAGTCACCTCAGAGCAGAGTCAATATTAGGCTGCCTTGACATCTTTTCTACCAAATAAATTACCATTACTTTTTAACTTGGTGTTAAAATTCTAAGGATGAAAGTAGAAGTCAGCCACACTCTTTGCCAAAATACCTCAAGAGCAGGTCTTTAGACCAGTTGCTAAAATTCTTCCCTTCTGACCTCTTGAGCTAGACCTCAGTAGTCCACAATGTTCTCTGAACTTTTGTGTGGAGAGCTTTCTATGAAGTTTGTAGGAATTTGATATTGGGCTAGGAGAGTAAAGTAGGCTCAAGGTAAATACAGCCAAGGAATGTATTGTATTCCTTGTATCCTGGTAATCCCTTAGACACAGTGACCATGGGACATTTTTATTGCCTTGTTTGATTACTTTGATTATTGTCTTGTTTGTTCCTTGACTACTTTGCTTATGCCTTAGGATTGGCCATATTCTTTGTATGTACCTCAAGTGATATAAAAGCAGACTGGAAAAATAAATCCCAAATCAGCTTCAGAACTGGCGAGGGTCATGTGTTGTGTAATTGTCTTTTTCTTTTCAATCCTCACTCCCTCCCTGGAGACCCCATTGACTGCCTGAGCTGGCTTGGTCACTTTTGTTTTCTAATCTCCTGATAGTACAGCTCATTAGGTTTGGTTTATACTGTTGTTTCTCTAGCCCAAACCCCTAAAACTTCTGCATTCCTCCAGAAACCAGCATGGGCATGTCTGTCACAGCAATAGCCCGATGTCTGCTTCAAAATTCTGTATTATTTACTTTTTATGGCTGTGATAAAGCCCCATGACCAAGGCAACTTATAGATGGAAAGGTTTACTTGTGGTTAACAGGATGGTAGGAGTCTTTCGCCACCAGAAAGCATGGCAGCAGGCAAGCACCCATGTCTCTGGAGCAGCAGGTGACAGCTCACATCCCAATCTACCAACAGGAAACAGAGGGTACTTTGGGCATAGTGGCTGGCAGAAGGCTTATGAAGCCTCAGAGCCTATCATTCACTGTTACACACCGCTCCCAGAAATGTCACACCTAAGCCTTCCTGAAGGATTTGACCAACTGGAACCAAGTATTCAAACCTATGAGCCTATGAGGACTATTCTCATTGAAACCAGCATACAGGACAAGTTTCTGTAAATGGAAAATAGGAAAGGAAGGGAAGGAGTAAGAAAAGTTAGGGTGATGCAATTAGTGGGATGGGTTAACCATAACTAAATTTTGAAATGTTATGAGACCACCAATTTTAAAAACCTTCAGAGAGGATCTTTATCAGAAAGAGCATTCCCTGACTACATTTTCTTCTTTCTAGTCGAAGGACACAGTACTTTCTAAGAAAACATGTGTATCTATCTGTCTATCTATCTATCTATCTATCTATCTATCTATCTATCATATATCCATCCATCCATCCATCCATCCATGCATCCTTTGTCTCTGTCTCTCTCTTCCATACACACATATACATGCAGGGGCGACTGTACAATGTCCTTGTTCATGCTGCTCGACAGGTATAAAAACATACTGTAAATGCTCAGAACTTTTGCCCATGTATCTTTGCGTACATGAGCAGATGTGTCTGCATGTTCATGCATGCGTGCAAATATATATGTATGTACGTGTGTATGGAGGCCATAGTTCAACCTGAGGTACTACACCTCAGGAGCGATTAACCTCTCATTGTTGAGACAGATAGATCTATGGTGACAAGTACAAATCACTGTGCCTGGCTTTTTACATGGGTTTTGTTGGATGGAACTCCTATCCTTATCCTTGTTCAAGAAACACTTTATCCATTGTCTTATCTCTCCATCCCAAAATGGTATCTTTTTTTTTTACTCAAGTCAATGTGTGCCTCCATACAAGATGCTATTTTCTTTAAACAACAATGGAGCCAGCTGTTTGTGCAGTGGATCCCTAGACCATTTCTCCCACATTTCAAACTTGGTTATACATGGTAAGATTATTTGATCTCAGCTACTGTTACTTACCCAAACAGAGATCATCGAAGCCAGAAGCAGGTCATGAACTTTGAGAATTGCTTTGATGTCCTACTTCACTTTGAAGGGCTCAGTTTCATTTGGCCATGCAACCACACTGCAAAGTAGGTGGTGGCATCAGCTGTACGCTTTGATCTGGCCTGTGGGCAGAAGAGGGGAGGGACTTCTATTCTTCCACTGGAGCCTGTATAAGAAGTCAAGGAATTTCTACCACAAACGCTTAAAATGAAACATTCTGACCCTCATCACCTTTCTGTTTCTTTCGACGTTCTCCTTCATCCTACATGGTTCTATTTTATCATTTATAGCCTGAAATTTAGTCACTCAGTGAATAGTCACTCCACAGATGCATAGGTGAACATATGTCCTCGATCCTTGCTATTAAAACAGATTGGAGCTCTATGACAAATAACTGTACAGGACTTGAACAGGACTTGTACTTTAAGTTATAGTCAAGATGCTTTGCAGTGTTTCAGAGACTACACAATCTGCTTCCAAACCAGTTAATTGACAGCTGGCTTTTCTCTGATGTTACCTTCATTGATCGCCTTTAACCTTTGAAAATTATCATGTGTCCCACAAGAAATTAAAAGTTATAGGAAATAATTTCTGAGGCAATTTCTTGAGCATTGGATCTAGTTGTTTCAGATTTTATGAGGATTCTTCTTTCTTGCTCACTTGAGCTCTGAGGAAGGCCTACTTTTCTCCAACTATCAGAGTCCCTGTTGGAGTTTTTCATTCTTTTCCATATATAAACTGACATTAAAATGCACTCGAAACAGAAATGTCAACAACCTTGATAATATGTTGAATCTGGTAAGTGATGTGAAAATGATATAAGCCCACGTAATGACAAATCCATAACAAAGCATAGAGTTCATCAACAAAATATAAGACTTGTTTTACTACTTTCATTTAATATAGTGGTAGTAACATAGGAGTGATGTCAAATAATGCAGTACAGCTGGAAATTATTTATTAGGATATTGCCTATCATAAATGTAAATGACTGACTTAATACCTAAGCTTGTTTATTGAATGCAAATCCAGAGATTTGATTTGTTTCACAAAGCTATGCCTTCCTGGCTAGTTCTGGCCACTAAATATAGCTTGACACTTGGTAGAATTTCACTCCTTTTAGTCTTTTCCCCTTAAATTTGCTTCCAAAAATAATAAATTTGATTTGGGTTAAAACTTAAGAGAGGAGTTAAAAATTCAAAAATTTTAGAAGCTATATTTTCTTATTACAGAATAACTCTACTACTCTCTCTCATAACTTTCAAATTAATTCCTTTAATCAGCCTTTTCACGCTATCACTATAATCAAAAATTCCTTTAATAATTTCTTAATATCTAAGGTACTGGCATTTATACAATGTTTATGGTTTTCTACAACCCAGCCTAACAGATCAGTCTTGCAATTTCTATGTGTTCAATACACTGTCTTCTGAACACATACATTTCTCTCAGTCTTTTTTTTTTTTTTTCGGAGCTGGGGACCGAACTCAGGGCCTTGCGCTCGCTAAACAAGCGCTCTACCGCTGAGCTAAATCCCCAACCCCCATTTCTCTCAGTCTTAAACACCTTTCTTTCTTCTCCTTTGTCTTAGTACTATTCGAACTCATAGACCCATCTTAAATCCCAACCCCATTGACAGTGCATCCCAGCCTTCTCTAAATTCTCAAATGGTCAGGACCACTTTAGTATTTAACACACAATTCCCAAGGTTGTTGCTTAAATGTTACAGGTAAATATACAGCAAAAATCTAGCTGGGGTCTTTCTTAGTCATTGTCTACACTATTAATTGAGGCAGCCATTTACTTGAATACAAAGCTCACCAGTATGGATAGGCTGGGAAGCCAGATTGCTTTGATGATCTCTTGTGTCTACCTTCTGAACACTAGAATTATAGGTAGGCCTCCAAGCTCTACATTTATGTGGGATCTGGGGATCCAAACTCTAGTCTTCATGCTTATACAGCAAATGCTTTAACCACTCAGTAATCTTCCCAGGCGTCTCTTGTGTAGAGAGGCTCATGCATGAGACATCATGCATATGGAGGGGATCAGACAATAACTTTCGAGAACTTGCTCTCTTCTTGGGAACCTTGGGTTCCAGGCATTTCACTTTGATCTTCAGGATTGTATAGGCAGTGCTCTTAGCCTAAGGGCCATCTTGTTAGCCCTTATCTTAATATTTTTATGACTATAGGTTTTATGAATCTTAGAAATAATCTGTATTTACTTTCCTGTGGGCTATAGCTATAATATACATAGACAAATAAGTCAAGCAGTTTATTACACAATCAACACTTGCTCTTCGCTCTCAAGGGACTTAGAGTCCCATTGAAACCTTGAAAAGTCAAAAACTGAGTTTATGAGATGTTAAAGTGTTATCAGCAGTTTAAATTAATAATTCAGGAGATGCAATAATCCCTAACATACTCATGAAATGTATTAATAGTAATAATATGAAAATTTCCAGAATGAATGTGATTTCAGGCTAGTGTGTCTCATAGATATGGGACATTTCTGTGGAGAAGTAGAAGGACCATTGAAGAAAGTATCTCAGAATGCTGCAAAGGATTACAGAGATACTTTGAGAGTCTGGATATGGTTCCTCAGGTACCAACAAGACATTCACTAAGATGGCAGTGTATAAAAAAAGTGGAACTATTGACTAAAATCTCAACATTATATATTTTACAGTTTATTTTCAAAATATAATGCAGTGAGCATTAAAATATGCTAACACTGAGATTTAACTTAATATTTAAGGAATCTTGCATGTGCTGATTGGTGAATGTAAACAATAGATCTCACCCATGTGTCAGAGCCACGCATCTTGTAGACTCTCGCACCAGCTGCCTAGATTTCCTCCCAGTTCTGATGCCTCAGTTTTCTAGTCTGAGTTGCTGTTACAATCTCATCCTTATAGAATATCTATGAAAATGAAAGAGGTTCACACATATAAAAAGATGTTACTAGTGTTTGATACATGCAATACTTTATATAGATAGCATTCATTTATCAAATGTGTTGATTAATTGACATTGTACCTTGTGGTAAATTTCTACAGTAATACCTATAGTCTTTCAGATTCGAAGTCATGCAACGTTAACTTGGCATGTGTCAGTGACAGCATCAGATCTGCTCTATTGTAACCCGCTGCTTGATTGTGACCTTTGAGCTACACCTTTAAGCTAAAGTATGTTCTGCAATCCAACAGTGCTGGGAAATGGGAATCTGACTCAGAATTCAGCCTGTTTCAAAATCTGTCCAATCAAGAGCTGAGGCCTGTCAACACCCTTAGAAACATGAGGCTGCACTCTCATGACTACAGAGGAGCCAGTTAGCTCACTGCACATTCTAAACACACGTACAAAAGTCTACAACAGCCTCAGGCAGATAAGGGCAAAAAGCAGCCACATTCTTTACCAAAGTACAATAAAAAAAAAGTTCTCTACCCCACATACTATAATTTTTCTTCTCTGGAGCCTCTATAGCCAGGCTTCCACAGTTCAAATCACCCTCAGCACCAATGTTCTCCATCTTCCTACTGGTATGACCCATTAAGCCCCACTTAAAGCACTCCACTGTTTTCCAAATCCAAAGTCCCAAAATCCACATTCTTCTAAACAAAAATGTGATCAGGCCTGTCACAGCAATACCTTAGTCCCTGGTACCAACTTCTGTCTTAGGGATTTCATCACTATAAAAAGAAACCATGACCAAGGCAGACATTTAAATGGAACTGGCTTACAGGTTCAGAGGTTCAGTTCAGTATCATCATGGCAGGAAGCACAGCAGCATTCAGACAGGCATGGCGACTAAGGAGCTAAGAGTTCTCCATCTTCATCCAAAGGAAGCCAGGAATAGACCGTTTTCCAGGTAGCCAGAAGGATCACAAAGCCAACCCCCACAGTGACACACTTCCTCCAACAAGACCACACCTACTCCAACAAGGCCACACCTACTCAACAAGGACATACCTACTCTAATAAGGACACACCTCCTATTAATGCCACTCTGTGGACCAAGCACATTCAAACCACCACACTACCAAAAGCAATCTACAATTTCAATGAAATTCCCATCAAAATTCCAACACAATTCTTTACAGATTTTGAAAGAACAATATTCAACTTCATATGGAAAAACAAAACAAAACAAACAAAAAAAGCCTACCACAGCACCATGCCCACAGTACATGCTCAGTGACTCTTTACTGAAAAGAGAAAAACAGGCTCAATTCATTAGATTAACAATTAGGCTTTAGTCATTCCCTGGGTAGTCTTTGCTCTTAAATATCATATTTCACCTTGTGAAAGCAGGCCTCCAAATGATAACAAATACATGCTTCTTAAAAGCCTTTGAAAACAGGACTTTGGTTTGCTTGAGAGCAGAGATCATTGTCTTGTGTTCTTAGACTATTTCATGGTGGTTCACTGTACATATCTTGCAATCTCTGCAGTCAGATCTTACAGCAATTTTTACATCGTCCAAATAGCGCCAGTTAGAATCTCCTTTTACTATGAATTAATTTGAGTGAGTTTACTATGGGGATGAAATTAGCTATTGAATTTGTAGAAACAATTTCTTAATTTGAGAAAACACCATTGATTTGGACGTCTCAACTATATTTTCCAATGGCCATAAATGTCTATCTCATGTATTAGACTAGAAATTAGTGCTACTAGATTTTATTTTATCCCTGAATTCTTTCTAGGTTAAACAAGTATCCAAAACAATCACCATAAGTAGCCCAAAAAAATCTATTGAACTTTCAGTTCTGAACACTTCATATTTATTAATTCATTTATCATCACAAGACTTCATTATATTAACTCCTTTATATAAATTGATTCCTTTTATTCTTACAATAACTGTAGTATTATTCTCTTCATGTGACAGATAGGAAAGCTACAGAGTTGTTGGGTAAGAGGAAGCTAACAGTGGAAGCAAAGTCTTCAGTCTATATAAATATTCCCCTAAAAACATTACCTGAGATAGCACCAAATCAGAACAATGTCTAAGGTCAGTCCAAAGTTGACCTATGGAGGAGAAGAACACTGACACTTCTTGATCATCAGCTAAGTCTCTAGAGTACTTCAGGTATCTCAGGAAAGAACTGCATGTATACTGAACCATCACAACTTCAGGATTCTGTGAGGAACTGTACTAGGATTTTGATGGGAATTGCATTGAGTCTGTAGACCCAATTGCTTTTGGTAGGAGGGTCATTTTTACTATACAAATCATACCAATACATGAGCATGGAAGATCTTTCCATCTTCTGATATTCTTTTCAATTTCTTCAATGTCTTAATGTTTTTGTCACAGAAGTTTTTCCTTGATTGGTTAGATTGGTTAATTGGCTTGATTGGTTAATTTTCCTAGATTGATTATGTTAAGGTATTTTATAGTATGTGATGCTATTGCCAAAGGTCTTTGTCTTTGATTTCTTTCTGTTGATTTGTCATTTGTATATTAAGAAGGCTTATAATTTTTGTGAATTAATTTTGTATCTACCTACTTTTCTGAAAATGGCTATTATATTAACTAGAAGATTCTTCGGTGACATTTTTAGGGTCACTTAAATATACTTTCATATCATCTAGTAAAGATATTTTGGGCCACAACTTCCTAAGATCTCCCAGGTGGTGGCTGCCTCTTCCAGACAGGCTCATCCACTATGACTAAACTGACTGCCCAAGTCAAAGTCTCTCTCAACAACACCACTCCAGGAATACAAATATGGAGGATAGAGGCTATGCAGATGGTGCCGGTTCCTTCCAGCACCTTTGGAGCTTCTTCGATGGTGACTGCTATGAAGTCCTGGCTATCCACAAGACCAGCAGCACCCTCTCCTATGATATCCACTACTGGATTGGCCAGGACTCGTCCCAGGACGAACAGGGGGCAGCTGCCATCTACACAACACAGATGGATGACTACCTGAAGGGCCGGGCTGTCCAGCACCGTGAGGTCCAAGGCCATGAGAGTGACACTTTCTGGAGCTACTTCAAGCAAGGCCTTGTGATCCGGAAAGGGGGCGTGGCTTCTGGCATGAAGCACGTAGAAACGAACTCCTGTGATGTCCAGCGGCTGTTGCATGTCAAGGGCAAGAAGAATGTGCTGGCTGGAGAGGTGGAAATGTCCTAGAAGAGTTTCAACAGAGGGGATGTCTTCTTGCTGGACCTTGGGAAGCTTACCATCCAGTGGAATGGGCCAGAGAGTAACTGCATGGAGAGACTTCGGGGCATGACCTTAGCCAAAGAGATCTGAGACCAGGAGCGGAATGGACTCACCTACGTAAGCGTGGTGGATCGGGAGAAGGAAGGGGACTCCCTACAGTTGATGGCAATTATGATCCACGTTCTGGGCCCACGCAAGGAACTGAAGGCTGCAATTTCTGACTCAGTGGTGGAGCCCGCTGCTAAGGCTGCACTCAAGCTGTACCATGTGTCTGATTCAGAAGGAAAAATGGTGGTTAGGGAAGTTGCTACTTGGCCACTCACACAGGACTTGCTCAGTCATGAGGACTGTTACATCCTGGACCAGGGAGGCCTGAAGATCTTTGTGTGGAAGGGAAAAAATGCCAATGCCCAGGAGAGGAATGGAGCCATGAACCAAGCCTTGAACTTCATCAAAGCCAAACAGTACCCACCTAGCACGCAGGTTGAGGTACAGAACGATAGGACCGAGTCTGCCATTTTCCAGCAGCTTTTCCAGAAGTGGACAGTGCCCAATCGGACCTCAGGCCTCGGCAAAACCCACACAGTGGGCTCTGTGGCCAAGGTGGAACAGGTGAAGTTTGATGCTCTGTCCATGCACGTACAGCCTCAAGTGGCTGCCCAGCAGAAAATGGTGGATGACAGGAGTGGGGAAGTGCAGGTGTGGCGCATCGAGGACTTAGAGCTGGTGCCTGTGGAGTCCAAGTGGCTGGGCCATTTCTACGGTGGCGACTGCTACCTGCTACTCTACACCTACCTCATAGGCGAGAAGGAACACTACTTGCTGTATATCTGGCAGGGCAGCCAGGCCAACCAGGATGAAATTGCATCCTCGGCTTACCAAGCTGTCAACCTGGACCAGAAGTACAACGACGAGCCAGTGCAGATCCGGGTCACGAAGGGCAAGTATCCGCCTCACCTCATGTCTATCTTCAAGGGGCGCTTGGTAGTTTATCAGGGAGGCACCTCCTGAAAGAACAACGTGGAGCCCGTGCCCTCTACAAGGCTGTTTCAGGTCCGAGGGACCAGTGCTGATAACACCAAGGCTTTTGAGGTTACAGCCCGGGCCACCTTCCTCAACTCCAATGACGTCTTCATACTCAAGACTCCGTCCTGCTGCTACCTGTGGTGTGGAAGGGCTGCAGTGGGGATGAGCAGGAGATGGCCAAGGTGGTTGCTGATACCATCTCTCGGACAGAGAAACTGGTCGAGGGGCAGGAGCCAGCCAACTTCTGGATGGCTCTGGGTGGGAAGGTGCCCTCTGCCAACACCAAGAGGCTGCAGGAGGAAAACCAAGTCATCACTCCTCGGCTCTTTGAGTGCTCCAACCAGACCGGGCGCTTTCTGGCCACAGAGATTTTTTACTTCACTCAGGATGACCTGGAAGAGGAGGATGTGTTCCTATTGGATGTCTGGGACCAGGTCTTCTGGATAGGGAAACACGCCAATGAGGAAGAAAAGAAGGCTGCAGCTACAACTGCACAGGAATACCTCAAGACCCACCCGGAAACAGAGACGCTGAGATCCCTATCATTGTGGTGAAGCAGGGGCACGAGCCCCCCACCTTCACAGGCTGGTTCCTGGCTTGGGATCCCTTCAAGTGGAGTAACACCAAATCTTATGATGACCTCAAGGCCGAGCTGGGAAACTCTGGGGACCGGAGCCAGATTGCTGATGAGGTTATGAGCCCCAAAGTGGACGTTTTCACTGCCAATACCAGCTTCAGTTCTGGGCCCTTGCCCATCTTTCCCCTGGAGCAGCTGGTAAACAAGCCTGTGGAGGAGCTCCCTGAGGGTGTGGATCCCACCGGGAAGGAGGAGCACCTGTCCACTGAAGATTTCACTAAGGCTTTGGGGATGACTCCAGCTGCCTTCTCTGCCCTGCCTGGATGGAAGCAACAAAACCTCAAGAAAGAAAAAGGACTGTTTTGAGAACTGAAGCTCAGTGTCCAACAGCTCCTAAGCTCCTACCCTGCCTTCAACCCCCACCCCCGCCCCCCACCGCCATTACTGGCTTTAGTCCTGTGCCAGTTGAAAATGTCCAACTGTATCTGTGAACCACAGGGTGAAAGTTTCTTCTGTTCATAATAGTAATCTGCCCATTCCTTCAGAAATATGCCACAGCCCAGTGGAGTCTTGTTCTAGAGTTTTCTTTCCTTAGAGCAGCTGAGTACTCTAGGAGACACTAGCACCTGGGCTTTTCTCTCTCAGCTTATCCCTCACAGCAGGGAGTCAGGAGTGTTTGGTAGTTTGAAGTCATTCCCACAGAGAGGTCTTTCCTCATTGCTGAGGGACCTGTTCTTTGAAAGCTAAAGCCTACAAGGAAGTACTGAGAATCAGGTGTTGTCTCATCCTCTTCCATACTCAAAAGGGGAAGCTAAGGCCAAGGCTGGGCTTACGAGCTGTAACTCAGAAGCCTTTGTAAAGCGTCACAGACTCCTCAAATGACAACACCAGGATCATGGGTTGGCTATGTGAAGTCTAATCAGAAGCCAACAGAAGGTGATTTTCTCTTAAAACAACTGGTTATCCAGTGTCCCCAGGAACATGTCCCTTTAAAGAAATAAGTCAAACTAATATGAGGTTAATAAAGGCTTTAATGTCTCTTTCTCTCTCTCTCTCTCTTTCTCTCTCTCTCTCTCTTTCTCTCTCTCTCTCTTTCTCACACACACACACACACACACACACACACAAAGATATTTTGATTTTTTTCATTTCCAATATAAACTGCCTTTCTTGGGGGACGATCTATAATCATAATATATTATATGAAAAGAACTATTTTCAATAAAAATGGAAAAGTATGAAGGTGAAAAGAGATAGAGGAAGACATTTGAGTTGTGTCTCTGGCTTCCACATGGGCACACATAAACACATGTATGCACACACACACACATAACTATATCAAATTGGTAAAAGTCAGCATGACGTATGTAGGGAAAACTGAGACCAACTCTGAGAGGAAATAAAGATGACGTAACTACATAGAGAGACAAATCTATCTACAAAATGGATGCTCATAGATCATGAGACTCGTTATTTTTAAGAAGTCAATTATGTGATCTTCAAGTTGTTGCTTGGATTCATTGCAATCCTAATCAGAATCTCAGTAGGTTTTTTCACCGGTAATTGGCTGACTCATTCTACAGCTCTTACAGAAAGGTGATGGAGCTAGAAGAACCAAAATAAACTTGAGAAGGGAAGACGCAAAAAGAGAAAATGTGTGCGTCTTCAACACTTTTAACGAAGCTCTAGTGATCGGGAACATGTGGAGTCACAACAGACCAAAAGGAAAAAAAATCAATTGGTGAGAATGGAGAGTTCAGAATTAAACCCACCTGTACGGGGACAATTGATTTTTGACAAAGGTGCCAAAGAAATCCAGCAGAGGAAAGATAGTGGTTTTGGGAAATGAGACAGTATAATCAAAGGAGTGAACGTCAATCGCAGGACTATAGAAATTAGATTAAGGACATAACCTAAGCTCAGATGATAAAACTTCTAGAAGACAATATGGAAGGAAAACTTTGTCTTTAAGTTAGGGAAGATTTCTTAAACATGCCACAAAAGAGTGGCCTGTTGTTTATAGACATGGGGCCAGATGAAGATTGGCATCTTCTCTTCAAAACAACGTTAAAAGAAATAAGAGTATTGGGTTGGGGATTTAGCTCAGTGGTAGAGCGCTTGCCTAGCAAGCACAAGACCCTGGGTTTGGTCCCCAGCTCCGAAAAAAAGAACCAGAAAAAAAAAAGAAATAAGAGTATCAATTCTAAGCTGCCAGAAATAATTGTATAATATATATCTGATAAAGGATTTACACACACATGAAACACTCTCCAGGTCTTAAAGGAAAAATGATGTCATCCAAGAAAGAAGAGGTTAGACAAACTTTTGGTTCCTCACGTATTCACTGGAGACGTGACAATAGATAAAATTTGTTCAACATATCATTCATAGAGGAATTGTCAACTAAGTATGTGGAGTTTCCCTACTTTCAGGATAAGAAAGCACCCTAAATGTGTCTCCACCACTTACACTAGCTTGTAAGTAAGACAACAGAAACTCATCTAGTATTGGTGGGAAAACACAAACATTGAGACAAAAAAAATTTTCAATTTCTTTAAAGATTAAATCTAGTGTATGTCCCAGCTTTCCCCTGTCATCCAAAAGAAGAAAATAATTCTACCCAAATATTGTAAGTGGAATAGTACTCAGCCATTTGGGCAAATGGAGAGTTGACAGGGGCAATGCAGTGTCTTACCAATGATGAGTGAAAAGGTTACAACAGAGAAAGGCACACACGCTGGGGTGCTACTAGATAAAACCCTCACCTTCAACTGGGCAATGCTAGTCAGTGTCTACTGAGATGGTAGGAAGCATGGTAAAGACCTGACTGCAAAATACTATTAAGGGTTTTGGAAGGCAATGGAGATCCGTATTTGCATTGTAGCAGCAATGTTTATGTGAATGGATCAGATCTACACTTCAAATATATAGATAGGGAGTTTACCATGCCTAGCTTTTAAGTTTATGTCCCAAAAAACGTTTTGAGAGAACTTAGAGGGCAACTGTTTGTGGTCTGTCTGAGAAAAAAAGCAAGGCTCTGACTCCTACTCAAGTGGTGAATTTTGGAGGATTTTCTTTAAAAATCAAGGGTTTCCCTGGAAGCTCTGGTTGGTTGGCATTGTTGTTCATATGGGGTCTCAAGCCCCTTCAAGCTCTTTCAGTCCTTTCTCTGATTCCTTCAATGGGGGTCCCGTTCTCAGTTCAGTGGTTTGCTGCTGGCATTTGCCTATGTATTTGCTGTATTCTGGCTGTGTCTCTCAGGAGAGATCTACATCAGGTTCCTGTCAGCCTGCACTTCTTTGCTTCATCCATCCCAAAGACTATACATGGACTGACCCTGGGCTCCAACTGCATAGGTAGCAATGAATAGCCTAGTAGGGGCACCAGTAGAAGGAGAAGCCCTTGGTCCTGCCAAGACTGAACCCCCAGTGAACGTGATTGTTGGGGGGAGGGTGGCAATGGGGGGAGGATGGGGAGGGGAACACCCATATAGAAGGAGAGGGGGAGGGGCTAGGGGGATGTTGGCCTGGAAAGGGAATAACAATTGAAATGTAAATAAGAAATACCCAAGTTAATAAAGATGGAGGGAAAAAAAACAGGGGTTTCATTTGGCACCATTTGAGAAGATTTTTTTAGGTGCAGAGCAAAACCATGAGCATGCTTTACCAAGACAGTGGCAGATGCAGAGTTTCAGAAAGATGGCGAGTCGAGGGCAAACCTTGGAGAGATTGGAATAAAAGCGGCTCAGTAACAGTTTGTTTTCCTTCTTTTGTTTTTGTTTTTGTTTGTTTGTTTTGGGGGCATTTTTGTTTTTTTCTTTTGATGAAGCATATGAGACACCTTCAGAAGAGATTTGAAGGTACCCAGTTTCTGTTAATGTTCTCCAGTGAAGAAATATCCCCTTTGTGAGGCGAATTTCCCCAAACACAGAGAAGGCCTGTCGTCAGGGAGGGTGAGGATATACAGATACACACAGTTTGAAAGAACTGAATTAATCCCCCCACTATCTTACAGACTTCCCGTCTGGTGGAGAGAACATTTAAAAACCGTCCTTGCAGTGGTTGGCAGGCATGCGACACATCTTTATAAGTAGTTGCTGGGCTGCAAAGGAAAATGCCGGAATTCCTCCTGCCCAAAAGAAACTTCATTGTCTGAACAACATCTCCCCTTCCTCTGCCCTGTCCTGACCTAGGACCTCACTGCTCTATGGGTTGCTCCTCCGAGTCCACCTGTTTTAGATTCCACACGTACTGTACAATGCATATATTTATGCAATTTGTGCTTGGCTTTTTCCACTTTGCACGGTGTGTTGTTTGTCCATATTGTTGCAAAATGTACATGTTCTCTCTTCTTAACAGATGAGCAGTGTTCTGTAGTGTGTCCACATCATACTTTCTTCCAGCTATCCACTGATCGCTTGCCAGTAAATTGCATCATTTGACTTCGTGGCTAATGCTGCCATGCTAGGGCAAGAGCAAATGTCTCCTCAACACACCGACTTCATTCCTCTGGCCACATCACTGTAGGTGGAATTGCTGGATCATGTGTTAGTTCTGTGTTCAATATTGGAAAGGACTTCTACACTGTCTTCCACAGTGGTTTTCCTAATTTATATATTTGCCTACTGTATTTATACAAGGGTTGGCTTTTGTCTATACATCCTTGCGGTGTCTGTTGTCTTTTTTTTTAACAAGAATCATTCTTAAAGGTGTGATCTCTACTTGTGATTTTAATTTGTCTTTGATGTTTAGTGGCACAGTCACTCTATTTGTGTCTGACCTGTAGCACTCGTGTCTCAGCTGGGGGACTTTCCATTCATCTCCTTTGCCTGAATTTCTAACTGGGTAGTTTGTGTTTTGGTTTTCTCACATAAGACACAGAATTTACGATGTTTCGACTGGCACTTTGAAGAAGCAAACACCAGGGACACGCTCTGCTGTGTGAACCCAGGACAGACAGCAAGGACCCACAGCAAGGACAAGACAGTTTTGAAATTTTGAGCAGCCATTGAATCCCATCACTCAGGTTTGTCTCTTCATTCAGTGCTCCCCCATTGAGTCTTAAAAGGTGATTGATTTTGAAAATATCCTTCCATTGTCAACATGGGAATAACTGCATGGCTTTGACATTGCTCAACAGCATGTGACCCCAAGGGTCTCCCCCACTGTCAATGGCCAGGAACTTCCCGAAAAGCAGTGCATAAAGTGGACTTAAATAACAGACATAGACCACCTCACATTTATTATGGTTGAGGTCCAAAATGAAAGCACCACAAAACTTGATTCTTTTAGGGCTGTGAGGGGAACCCATCCCAGGCCTCTCAGCTTCCTGTGCTCCTCCTCAGCTGCAGGCCTCTACTCTCCCTAAGTCATCACATTGTCTTCTCCATCTAGTTCTAGGTCCAAAATTCCCCTTTCTAAGGACACAGTAACATTGAATTAAGGACCTTATCTTAATGTGATCATATGCAAAGACCTAATTGGAGAAAAAAAAAAGGTGACAGTCACAATGGCAACTAGGTGTGATGTAGAGAGCGGCGCGGCGAAACAAAGATGGCGCCGACATCCAGCTTTGCCTGGATATAAACGACTTACTGCGCATGTGCAGGCTTGTTCCATTGCTAGGGCTCCCTCTAGTCGTGAACAGCGGTACTGCACATGTGCGGTTTATGCACCAGGTGTCAGTTGACCGTTAATATGCTAATGAGGTGATTCATTCTCCGCCTTTCACTGGAGGACAAGTAGTGGTGTGATCCAAGCCCCACCAATCCCTGAGAGATAATTAGCATACTGTTGTCTATATAAGCCGAGCGATTTTGCTGCTCGGGGTCCCTGTTCAAGAGAGCTGTAACACTAAGAAGAGCTGTAACACTAAGAAGAGCTGTAACACAGTAAAGGCTTGTTCGCAGAAGAATCCTGTTGCCGCGCGTCGTTCTTGCTGGCGGGACATTGGGCGCGCGACAAGTGGTGCCGAAACCCGGAAACCAACATCGCCGGTGCCGAGGGGACCCTTCAGTGTGCTGAAGAGGATTCAGAACTGCGAGAAGGTAAATTAAAAGGTAAGCTTCGAGAGGCATGCCCCTTTTTGGAAGAGAGCATGTCAGAAACGGAGCGGAGTGAGAAATTAGAAATTAGGAGTGCGCAAAAAGGAAAAGGTTACTAAAACAAAAGTGAAAAGAGATACAAAAGGCGGAAGAAACACCGCTGGAGGAAAAAAATAGGCGTATGCCCCGGAGGACGCAAGTACAAGTCATCCGGAGAGGATATTTTGTATCCATTAAAAGAATTAGAAGCCTTAGAACTGGCTGGCAGTGACTCTGAGCAAGAGTTGTCAGAGTCCGAGGAGGAGGAATTAGAGGAAGAGGCAGCCATGTATGAGGAAGAAAGATATGGGCCTAGGTGGAGAGCCGCTGTGAAGAAACCTAAAGTTATGGATCCTTTCTGGGTAAGGCTGGTAATTTTGTTTCTTTTCTCCTTTGTGTGGGATATAGAAGCCACAGACGGCAAGCTTAAGCCCGGACCAAAACCTCTTTGGGGAATGGTCCCAGCCTGCTTGGAGGATAAACGATGTGAGGAAGCAGTTAGAGCCGTTAGGACAGGTCAGAGGGTCCTTGCAGAGCAACAAAGTATGTCAGAGGGAGAAAAGGTCTCGAAAGAAAAAAAGAAAAGAAAAAGAGATAAAAGGAACAGAAAGAAGGCAGAGATAAAAAAAGAGGATAATCAGAACCAGGAAACAAATAAGATATATTCTTCTTTAAAAGCCTTGACCTTAGAAATGTCAGACAATCTAGAAAGCATCACTGACAGCTTAGAGAAAGTGAAAGTAAAGGTAGAACCATCGGGTCCCGGGCCTCCCGCAGAGCAACAAAGGGAAGCGTAGGACTCGACCTCAGTTCCACCACCAGACTCGTATTGACCCCTCGAATGGGAACTCAGGTGGTGGATACATATTTTAAAGGCCGCAGTAAGCAGAGTTCAGAAGGATCACAGAAATTGAAAGCATGTGCAAAGATAAAGATTTGGGGTAGTGGTAGTGGTCAAAAGGGGACAAGGTAATAATGGTAAAATGTTTTTGTGTATGTGTTCTTTTAGAGTTATGTTAAAATCTAGAGAAGCAAAGTCGATTCTCATAGATACTTTTAGTCTTTGGACCCTGACTAGAGACAGTTTACACCCTGGACAAGAGAAAGAATGGGGTTGAGAGAAACAGTCCTCCCGAACTCTCCACAGATGCTTTGGCAAAAGAAGGAAATGAGCTTAAACTTTTTGGAGCTCTCCTGGGAACAGAAGGAGGTGGGAGACGTCTTGCCTCCTTGCTGGCTCCTATTGGAGAAATGCTTATCTCTGGTTCTGGGTTCTTTAGGCAGGATGTCTGGGTCACTTTGGTGGAACACCATCTAGTTCTTTTCCTCTGTGTCTATTGTCTGTCCTTGGTGCACCAAGCTATCCATGTATGTCAATTTATGTCTGGGTTTTGCTTCTCCTTGCTTGAATGTTTTGTGTTTCATGTTTAAAAGAAAAGGTTAAAATTTTAAATGCTGGTTGATTCACCCATTGATGTAGCTTTAACTCCTTTTCAAGAAAGGAACAAATAAATAAAATGTTTCAATTGGCTTTTGGAGCCTGCATCTGTAGCTAGAAGCCTAAGTCGGCTGGGCAAGCTCCCCAGGGGGCTGGCTAAATGTTTACACTAGCCGATCCTAAAGACACCAGCTTCTAAGGTAACGGAACTGATCGCTGTCTCTCTTAGAAAAATCTTTGACTGTGATTATTGGACTCAACAGGTGACAAGGTGTTTCTCTTAAAACTACAGCTAGAAAAAGTAAAAATGGTGATTGATTTAAATATTAAAGGTATGTGTAGCCACTTCATTTTTGTTTTCTGATTGGTTTTAAATATATGAATATTCTCTACATGCCTTGGTTATGGACTATTGGCTTTTAAGTTATTGGATATGGTTTAAAAAAATGTAACATTGGTAACAGAAAGTTGACATAAAACTGGTAAATTTGGATGGAGTCATTCTAGACAACATGTGGCATGAGCCAATCTACGGAAACAGGTCTAAATTGGGATGATCCTAGAAACCAGGCTTCTAAGATTTTAAGGCAATGTCTCTTTGTTGAGGTATTGGAGACCGCACCATCATGTGTTCATATGTAGGAATTGGCAGTCAAACCTTGTAGCATGAAGGATAGACTCGGTGTTTTGGAGACTGGATTTTGGGATGATGAGACTGATCTCGAGGAAGAGGCTGCTCAGTGTGAGAAGGAGAGATATGAAGATTGTGGCACCCTAGAAGCGGCTTATGCGAAAGTGGTTAAGATGCTTGAAAACAATCAATTGTTCATAGCACCTGAAAAGGTTCAAATGGGCCAAATGGGAGAATATTTAGGAACTAAAATCACTCCTCATAGTATTTCCCCTCAAAAAATTGAATTACGAAAAGATCATTTAAAAACATTAAATGATTTTCAAAAATTACTAGGAAGCATAAATTGGATTCGACCCTATATTAAAATGCCCAATGTAGATTTACAACCACTTTATGAGATCCTGAAAGGGGATTCTCAGCTTACTTCACTCCGTGTTTTAACCAAGGAAGCACGATTATCCTTGAGGAAAGTAGAAGAAAGATTAGAAAAGGCAATGCTAAGAAGGTACAAGGAAAAGGAAGATCTCCTTTTGTGTATACTAAGAACCTTTCATCAGCCTACAGGAGTGCTATAGCAACAAGGTCCACTTCTTTGGATTTATCCCCATACTTCTCCAAATAAGACCCTTGAATATTATCCTTCTGCACAGCTTGCTGTGTTAGGCGTTAAATCTTGTATTCAGCATTTTGGTATTTTACCCAAGAAAATTATTATACCATATACAACAGCTCAGATAGAAACATTGTGTACCTTGATAGATGATTGGGCCATATTACGCTGTAGTTTTGATGGAGAGTTTGACAATCATTATCCTAAGGATCCTTTGCTACAATATTTTTTTACTGAACATCCAGTGATCTTTCCTAAGATCACTGCCTCAGAGCCTTTGTCTGGAGCGTTAGATATTTATACAGATGGCTCCAAAACAGGTGTAGGTGCCTATATGGTTGATTCTCAAGAACCAGTATTAATTCAATACAGTCCAGGTACCCCCCAAATTACAGAATGTAAAATTGTATTGGAAGTTTTCAAAAGATTTCATGATTTTTTTAATTTCTGACTCTGCTTATGTAGTTAATGCGGTGTGCTCACTTGAAATTGCAGGACCAATTCGTTCGAGTAGTACCATATGTCAAATTCTTTTAGAATTAAAAAAATAGATTTGGGCCAGAAAAAACAAGTTTTTCATACAACATATTCGAGCACATACTAATTTGCCTGGTCCCATGGCCAGTAATAACGCCCTGGTGGATGCTAGTACTCGCAGAGAGTTTTTTTCCATACTGCTCTGGTTGATCTCGCTAGAGAATTTCATCAAAAGTTTCATGTACCTGCCTTTACTCTTCAACAAAAATTTAAAATCTCTAGAGCTGTAGCTCGTGATGTGGTGTTACGTTGCCAAAATTGTGTTTAATTTCACCACCCTCCTCATGTGGGGATAAACCCTAGTGGTCTGATCCCGTTAAAACTTTGGCAGATGGATGTCACACACATATCTCAATTTGGAAATTTAAAATATGCTCATGTTTCTGTTGATACCTGTTCTGGTATTATACACGCTACTCTGATGACTGGTGAAAAGGCTCGTAATGCCATTAGCCATTGCTTAGAGGCATGGGCAGCCTGGGGAAAGCCTGATAGTCTCAAGACAGACAACGGGCCTGCCTACACTGCAAAGTCCTTTCAGGCATTTTGCCAGACAATACAGGTCGGTCATACTACAGGCTTACCATACAATTCCCAAGGTCAAGGAATTGTGGAAAGAGTACATCATACCTTAAAAGAGCTTATAAAAAAAACAAAAAGAGGGAATTGCCAGCAGCCGAACACCAAAAGAACAACTTTCTTTAGCTCTTTTTACTCTAAATTTCTTAATTCTGGATGCATGGCCACTCTGCTGTGGATTGCCATGCTACTACTACACCTACAATGCAGAAGTAAAGTGGAAGGATGTCTTAACTGATGAATGGCGTGGCCCAGATCCCGTGATTTCGAGATCTAGGGGAGCGATTTGTGTTTTTCCGCAGAATCAAGAAAATCCAATTTGGTACCTGAGCGCTTGACTCAAAAATTGCCTTCTGCTCTTCCTGAAGATGAGACTACGAACCCTACTATTATTACTGGGAATGGTAATACAGGTTAATTCGCTCACCCTGTGGGCTATTGCCAGATCCTGGCCAGTACCCATGTCAGTTCATAGCAATTCTACTGTTTTGAGAATAAGACTGGCAAGCATAATCTCTGGCCTTGGTTTCAATGGGTGCTGTCCAATGAGCAAGGGTCATATACATCCCTGACCCCCTTTGCTAGGTTGATGGGAGAGAACTTCGTGCTGTATAATGTTTCAGCTACCAGAAAAAGGTGATACCAGGTTGATCAATATTCAATATAATAACCTCTTGGTAAATAATACTGCCACTAGTACTTCAGTATGTGCTAGATCACCTTTTTTCTGATAAGCACTAATGTAAGCAGTGGTGCTTTAAATTGTAATAGCTCTGATGTAGTCTGCTATTTAGCTGAATGCTGGGATGGCACCAATGACACCGCAGTGATGGTTAAGATTCCCTCCTTTGTGCCAATCCCAGTGGAGGCAAACCCAGATACCTTTCCTATTCTTAATTTGCTGAGAGCCAAAAGAGATTTTGGAATTACGGCAGTCATAATTTCAGCCATTGTGCTGTCTGCTGCCGCAGCTACCACAGCTGCAATCGCTATGACCAATCAAATACAGACGGCTGAGACTGTCAATCAGATTGTAGAAAGAACTGCAATGGCGCTAGAGATACAAGAAGAATTTAATACCCATTTGGCATCTGGCCTTCTATTAGCCAATCAAAGGATAGATTTAGTTCAAGAACAAATTGAAGCACTGTATCATATGACACAGCTGTCTTGTGTTTCCTCCCTTAGAGGTTTATGCATTATTCCTTTGCAAGCTAACTTTTCTCAGAATTTTCAACAGAGCAAAGAAATCTCGAATTATCTGAAAGGAAACTGGTCCATGAAAGCAGAGCAACTATCAAGACAATTGCTGATGCAGATTGCTGTCCTCAACAGCACTAGGCTGGACCCCATCACAGTTGAAGACTTTACCTCATGGATTACCAATGCTTTCTCCCTTTTCAAGGAGTGGGCGGGCATGTTTGTCCCGGGGAGCTATTGTCCTCCTGGGATGCTGAGTAGGTCTCTGGCTTATTGGCCGTTTAAAAAGAGAACATGCCAGACAAAAAGTGGTTGTTTACCAGGCTATGACCACCATTAAAAAGGGTGCTTCTCCCAACATATGGCTGGCCTCTTTGAAAGATCAAGAGTTCGCCCTAGATCATTTTTGTCACAGTCATGTGGAGTCATTGTATCCAGGGACGGGCAACTTTCCTCGAACTCGGACCAACCTAAGACACGGGGCCCGGTGGCGATAGGGTAACTCTATGACGGGTAAGGCCGAGTTTGGATGAGAATGACCTAAGACAGGAGCAATGACAAGATTGACGTGACACCCAGATCTAGACCAGTCATTTTATTAAACAAAAAAGGGGGAGATGTAGAGAGCGGCGCGGCGAAACAAAGATGGCGCCGACATCCAGCTTTGCCTGGATATAAACGACTTACTGCGCATGTGCAGGCTTGTTCCATTGCTAGGGCTCCCTCTAGTCGTGAACAGCGGTACTGCACATGTGCGGTTTATGCACCAGGTGTCAGTTGACCGTTAATATGCTAATGAGGTGATTCATTCTCCGCCTTTCACTGGAGGACAAGTAGTGGTGTGATCAAGCCCCACCAATCCCTGAGAGATAATTAGCATACTGTTGTCTCATATAAGCCGAAGCGATTTTGCTGCTCGGGGTCCCTGTTCAAGAGAGCTGTAACACTAAGAAGAGCTGTAACACTAAGAAGAGCTGTAACACAGTAAAGGCTTGTTCGCAGAAGAATCCTGTTGCCGCGCGTCGTTCTTGCTGGCGGGACATTGGGCGCGCGACAGTGTGAGGTCTTAAACACCTTTGAGAGGTGATACCCACTTTGTCCCACCTTACCACTCAGCATAACGAAGCCACAGCACCAAGGAAACGTTATATTCTGGGGAGAAACTAGTCAATTTGGAAGTGCAACTTTCTTTTATTTAAACATCGCATGGGGCTTAGTAGTAAGGCATTTATTTCATACACATGAAGCCCCTTGTTCAGTGTCTATCACTCCCTCCCAAAAGTACCGAGTGCATCAAGCCAGGCTGACTGTGCAGTACTAGAACCCACTCACTAGAAGAGCCTGGATAGAGTTTGCTGGACCTAATAACAGTCTAGAAGAAATTCTGTTATTTGACTAGTAATGTTCCCACTTTCCTCCCAAGGCCTAGATGTGACTTTCCTTTTGAAATCTTTTCCGTTGGAGAGATGGATCGTAGCATAAGGTATTTTCTGTGCAAGCCTGAGGACCTGAGTTAGGATTCCCAGCGCCCACATAAAAAAGATGTAGCATGCCTTTTACTGCAGCTCTGGGGTGGTGGGGAGACAAAATGATTCCTGGAATTCCTTGAACACCAGGCTAACCAGTGAACAAACTGGTGAGCTCCAGCTTCAGTGAGACCCAATCTCAGGAAGGGAAAAAAAAAAGATGTAGGGCTGTAGAAATGGCTCAACAATCAAGGCATCCAGAGCATCTGAGTTTGCTCCCCAGCATCCCCTGGCAGCTCACCGTCATCTGCATCATCAGCTCTGGGGCAGAGAGGGAGCGATCCAAAGTGTCCAGCCTCCGTGTGCTCCTGCACGTATCCCTACTCAGATCATTCAAGTGACTAAAACCAATCAGAGCAAAGCTTGAGAAAATAAGGCAGAGCACGTTAGAGGAAGATACCTGGTGCTGACCTCTGACCTCCGTATGCATAAACACACTCTTGCAGGAGCACTCACATGTGCATGTGCTCACACAAGCTGTATATATACCACACACACACACACACACACACACACATGAATTAGAATAAATTAATAAAATGTCTATTTACAATATGATTTCAGAACATTGATTTTAATTCAGAGTGAGATTTAGTTTGCCTTGAAGAAGGAAGCAGGTCTTTTGAAACCAGTGAAGACTTTTATTTTCTTTTTTTATTGCCAGAAGGGACACAATTAGGAAGAGAGTGTGATTAAATCTAATTAATATAGAGGAATCACTAGCAAGAAAAATTGTCTCCATAAAAAGTTTTCCAAGTAACTACATGAAAGAAAGTTCTGGGAGCTTAGGGCACTGCTCTCTTGCACTGGCCTTGACCTTTTGACAAAAAAATCTAATATTAAATGTTCCCTGCAAAGCTCATGTGTGGAAAAATTGGTCCCCAGCTGTTGGGCCTGGCTGTAGGTGGTAGAGACTGTGGGAGGCACAGCTACCTACAGGAAGTGGGTTATTGGCAGCCCATCCTGGAAGGTTATCTTGGGAACTCAAGTCCTCGTGTTCTCTCTTTCCCTCTGCTTCTCAGCCCCACGGTATGAATAGTTTTACTTCACCAGGCCCACCCCACAGTGATGTTTTGCCTTGTCCCATGCCCAGTAATAACACAGTCAAATACCCTTGGACTAAAACCTTACGAACTTGGAGAAAACCAAAAGGCCAACCAACCAACGAATGAAACAAAAGCCCATTTTTCTTTAAGTTAAAATTTTCAGACATTTTTATCCCAGGGACCCTAGGCTAGTAAACGGAGGAGCCTGTTGTAAAGCAAAACCCGGAATTTTACACAACTCAGCCTAGAAGCCAGATTGGGGGCCGGTCCTGCTAACTTGAGACGGACATTGCTTCCACTCTAACATCAGTTACAGAACAATGGCCCAGCTCCAGGAGGTCCTTCGTCCTGATTTCTGTGAGCTCCAGACAACAGCAAGCAGAGTGACATCCCTGGAGTGATTTTCTTTTCTCCTTTGCTTTTGCCTGCAATGCCTACATTCTGGAACAAGCCTTGAGGCCCTCAGTAATGTCACTGAGAATTGATCCTGCTTTCCTTCTGACTCTCTGATCTTGTTGGTTTTTTTGTCCTAGGTTTTGACGTCTTCCTCCCTCCAAGGATGCCTCTCATAGCACCGGGCACCCTGCTAGGGGCTAGGGGGAAGAAGAATTCAGGAGCTAGTAAGCCCTTTTCTTTTCATCTGTGTCTTTTATTTGAAAGTAAAACTTTCCCACGAGTCTACTTTATCACTTTTTTGGTCAAATCTCAGTCACACACACACACACACACACACACACACACACACACACACACACCATTATAACCAAGAAACATTGAATATATGGCAAATGGAAACGAAGAAAGAGCATGAGACAGGGGATTCCAAAGTGCTGCACTTGAAATAGCAAACAGCTATGAACTAGGCCATGTCTTTGAAATTATTTCAACATGGAAGTTTACTCTGGATTGACTGCGTTTACCTTTACATGGATTGATTACTTATTTACTTTCCCAATTAATCATTCTTGAGTTTCATGAGAAAAACCAATTTCACACACTACAAATAGAGGGTATCTTGAGCAACTGGTCACCACAAACAGGACTTTTGGGTTTTGATGTAACTTTAGTTCTGGCCAAATAAGAGTCCTAAGTGGGTTATATTTTTTTTTTTCATTTTAAAACTGTTTACTTTTCTGTACTGTGTGCTTTTTATTGGGTATTTTGCTTATTTATATTTCAAAGGTTATCCCCTTTCCCAGTGTCCCCTACAGAAACCCTCTATCCCATCTTCCAGCTCCCTGATTCTATGAGGGTGATTCCTCCCACCCGCCCACCCAACCCCTCCTCCCTACCCTAGCATTTTCCTACACTGGGGAATCGAGCCTTCACTGAACCAAGGGCCTCCCCTCCCATGGATGTCTGACAAAGCCAAACTCTGCTGCATGTGCAGTTGGAGCCATGGGCTCTCCATGTGTACTCTGGGTAGTGGTTTAGTCCCTGGGAGCTCAGGGGAGTATGGTTGGTTGGTATTATTGTTCTTATGGGGTTGCAAACCCCTTCAGCTCCTTCAATCCTTCCCCTAATTCTTTTGTTGGGACCTTATGATCAGCCCAATGGTTGGCTGCCAGCATCTGCCCCTGTATGTGTCATGCTCTGGCAGAGCCTCTCAGGAGGCAGCTATATCAGGCTCCTGTCAGCAAGCACTTCTTGGTATCCACAATAGTGTCTGGGGTTAGTGACAGAAATGCCATCTGTATTATAAACATAAATGTCCCTTAAGGACAGAGGACCGATTAAACATTTGAGTGGATCCTAACATCTTTTATTTACTTACTTGTATGTTTCTGTATCTGTTGCCTAATTCTCTGGTGATTCTCCCTTCAACTCTTAAGAAGGGAAGGCCAGGCCTCATCACTGTCATGACGGCAGTGACACTCATCTCCCCTGACCAGGTCAAATCCCAGCAGCCATGTGTACAGAAATATGGGGAACCACAGTTGACTAACGGACCAAATGTGAGATGCTGGAGAAGGGTAGATGCCAGTGGGGAGACTGTTGGTCCTGGGGATGGTCATAACTGTGACTCTTTCCTCACCCAGTGACTAGAGCTTGGTCACTTCTAGTCATGGCTTCTCATTTGCCCCCCAACACACACCTCCCTGGTCACTACAGCATCTCGGACGGGGGAATCACATAACTGCTGTGTGTCTAAGGAAGACTTAAGGCTCATTTCCCAGGAACACAGAGGACACGTTTATGTATGTCTTTCTGGCCACATGAGGTGTTCGCCCCTGACTAACCCATAAGCTTCTTCTCTCAGAGTGGCTCTCACTCCGGCAGTCCAGCTCCTCTAATATTTACCAACTCAACACATTCACATGTCGGTTTCCTGGATGATTTTGTGACTCTGTTCACTTCCAGTTTTCTTTTATTATTTTGCACAAAATTAATCTCTCCCCATGCTTAAGGCAGTAAGACTAGGTTTGTTGTGAATGTTTCTAATTTAACTCCCCACCCTCAGCATGTGTTTGGAGACTCATGAGCTCTTTGGAGGTCAAGGGACAACTTTCAGGAGTCAGCTCTTTCCTTCCACCCCACGGAAGAAGCAAGGCCTCTCTTAATTGTTGTTATTTTACTGTGTACCCCAGGCAACCTTGCCTTCAAACCATTAAGCGAGTCTCTGGTCTCTGACACCAATCTTTTCCTGCAAATCGTGAAACTGGAGATGCACTGTACCACAGCTGTTTGTTTGTGTGAGTTTCAGGAATCAAAGTTTGGTCTTCAAGCTTGCTAACCCTCTGAGACGTCTCTGAGCAGCCCCCCACCCCCATTTTCTTGGCATTTTTTGCTTTGTTTTGCTTTGTTTTTTATCGGCTTAAGAAACATTTTCGCAGTTGTCCTTCATACAGGGCTCTAAAATAAGACAGTGCCCATTGTGGGTGCAGTTTAAGAGGTCAAGTCCCTCACCCTCCGGCTTCAGCCTCGGCTTAACTAGCGTCTCTCCCAAGCCCATCCTGTCTTCTTGAGGCTTCCTGGTCGATCAGTTCACCTCCCTCCCTGGATCCTGGCCCCCAGTTGTAACATCTCCTTACATGAAGGTTTTTTCCCCACTGTCCTTACCTCAAAAAGGAAAAGGAAAAAAGAAAAAAGAAAAAAAAAACTTGGGGGTAGATAGGTATTCATATCTATTTGGCTGACAATGGCTTATACCACTTCATTAAGGACTGGTAGGGAACTGTAAGGGTGCCACTACTGTTATAGCCTATAATTATCTGTCTGAAACCAAAGCTGACTTTACCCTTATCATCGATTAAACAACCGTAATAGTTAATGGAGGAAAACTTCCTGGGCAAAGTGAGTTTAGTGACTGCAGCCTCCATTTCCAGCAGACTGGGACTCCAGGAACTCATGTTGTTGTAAGCTACCCATAAGCCACTGCCCCACCACCCCACCTCCCAGCCTAAGACCATTATTTCAGTGTCTAAAGAATTTGCCATCTGAATTATTTCCCAAATAATTGCTAGGTGGTCATACTTCAAGAAGGGCCCAGAGAGTTAAACTCCACATAAAAACAAGGCTTTGGGATCTCTCGCAGGTTCTGGTAAGCAGAGACAACTGAACCACTAGCCCAGATCCCACAGCACAGACTCACCCACACCAGGGTGCTGTGTTCCCAGCGTATGTTAAGTAGATCTTCCCTGAAAGAGAGTTAAGGAGAACAAGGACTCAGCCTGGGGACAAGGCTCCTTTCCAATTCGGTCAGGTTGACAGTGAAGTCAAGCCTCATGTAGAGATAGAAACTCCTGATCTGCCTGATTGATTTGTTTTGTTTATCTGAACAAAGGGCTGTTTCACAGCTGAGGCTGAGTGCCCAGCATCTAGCCAGCTGACTTCTGCGCCTTAACAAAAGCCCCAGCTGCCAATGAAAACACTGAGGCCCGGAACAAAAATCCAAGATTTTCCAAGGCCATTTGATTCTAACACAAACAGATAGCATTTTCGCAAATAAAGATTCAGAATTAGGATTTAGGGTTCCCGTGTTCTTACATGCAAAATATGTAAACTTTTCAGATGCTAAGGTTTACCCCTAAACTAAGCTCACCATCAAAAGGCAGTATCATTTGTGTGTTTTCTTCATTCTTAGGCTCCTGGAAAACCAACATGCCGGCGTGCTCACAGTGGCAGACAACCAAAGAGAGATCCTACCTCAGACAACTACCTCAGACAAGACCAAAGAGAAGACACACCCGGAGCTGTCCTCTGATGTCTATGTGCACACCTTGGCCAGGGCACAGCGTCACTCACTCACACTTAGGAAAGCTGGAGGGAGGGAGGGGAGGGAGGGGAGGGAGGGAGGAGGGAGGAGGGAGGGATGGGCGGATGGATAGATGGGTGAGCAGATGGATAGACAGATGGATTGTTGGATGGATGAATAGAAGGGTGGATGTGAATGAGATGAAATTTTAACATTTGGGGGGTTGACACCAGGTAGATGCTTCTTGGTCAATGGAAGTTTCAAATCTAAAAAAAAAAAAGGACCAAGTCTTAGAAAGTCAGTTTAACAACTTTGAAACAAGAAGCTATGCCTTATATAAACATGAGGAATGTCTGAAAGGCTGGCTTTGCAAATATTTCTCTTAAAAGTAAAAGGAAATAGTGCTGGGTTGTTTTTTTTTTTTTTTTTTTCTGCACGGTTAGAAAGAAATCACCACGGGTAAAATTGGGTTTGAAGCGCATCATCGAGGTGATACACTGGAAAGAAAAGACTCAGGAAAGGGTGGTGACATGTGCTGGCTCTGGGGTCAAAAGCCAAGTTTTCTGCAACTTTGGTGATTGGTGATGCTGGCTGAATTCCAAGTGTCTGTGACCTTCTCTGCCATAGCGAGAACCAGGAGGGAACCGGAGCTTGTCTGCTCAGACTCTATTTTCAATCCCTGACAAGGGTGGGAGGGAGGAAGAGGTGATTGACAGCTGATCTCGCCTGACTCCACCCTAAAGCTTCAAGGTCTGAGTTTCCCAAACACAAGTTAAATGAAAGAGGCAAGAACCTGTTGACTTCTGACTGGATAGCAAGACTGCACTTGTCTGGAGGGATACTGGCCTCGAGTAATAATTTTAAAACGAGCCAAGGGTTGAGGAGGGCAGGAGAACAGTCAATGTCCACAGTGGGGCCAGAGGAGAAAAGAGGGGTATGGCAGCCCAGCACCACACAATGTCCCCGTCTGAGCAGAAAACAGCCAGGCTGTTTGTTCTTGGCATTGATCTAACTCTCTCATAAGTTTCTGGCTACCTCCCAGACAGAACGACATGTTCCCTACTGGGTGCCTAAAGGACTTAAAAACATGTTTGCTTGTGCAAATCGTCAAGTGGTCTCTAGCATCAGACTTGACCGGCAAGTTTCACCCATCACCATGTCCAAAGCACGTTGTTAGTATGGTCGGGACACTCTTGCAATTAGAGCTGATTTTAAATGAGCCTAGCTGTTCCAGTAAAGCGTGGTTCAAAAATACCCACTTGGGAAGAGTAAGTATAGATATGGTCTCAGCTAATCTTTTTTTCTGTCACTGTCACTGACGTAGCTTTTAGGTCTTGCACCTGTTTCCACTATGCTGCCTCCCTCTTGCCCGCCCTCTCTCCTCCCACCTCCAGCCGGGGTGAGCTCCTCGAGCTGGGCACATTACTCACCCTGTGGGAGCTAAAATAGCACAGATTAACACCAGCCCGCCAATGCCAGCATGTAGGCAATGGCTCAGCCTTTCACTCTCCCTTATCTGGAAGGTGAAGAGGAGGCATTAATCAGACATCGTGAGGGGTCCCTGCTGGGTCTCATAGGGCTTGCTCCCAGCGAGCAGAAAAGCTAGTTTCACTTTCTGAATTCCGACCATAAACAGCAGCCGAAGTATTGTAGAACATCTTAGTCAGAGACCACCAGAGACCAGATTTCCTCCCCACACACCAGTTGTTATAAACAAGATGGGCCATGAGGAGTGGACTCACCAACAAAACTTTCTTTTTTTTTTTTTTTTTTTTGGAGCTGGGGACCAAACCCAGGCCCTTGTGCTTGCTAGGCAAGTGCTCTACCACTGAGCTAAATCCCCAACCCCATGAATTTTCTTTTTTTTAACTGGATATTTTTATTTACATTTCAAATGTTATCCCTTTCCCCTGTTTCCTGTCTGTAAACCCCCTATCCCATCCCTTCTCCCCCTTCTTCTATGAGGGTGTTACCACCAACAACCACCAACTCCTTCCCGCCCTCCTCCACCATGACATTCCCCTACCCTGGGGGGCTCAGCCTTGGCAGGACCAAGGGCTTCTCCTCCCATTGGTGCCCAACAAGGCCATCCACTGCTACATATGCAGCTGGAGCCATGTGTACTTTTGGGGTAGTGGTTTAGTCCCTAGGAGCTCTGGTTGGTTGGTATTGCTGTTCTTGTGGGGTTGCAAGCCCCGGGGCTCCTTCAATCTTTTCTCTAACTCCTCCAATGGGGACCCCGTTCTCAGTTCAATAGTTGGCAGCTAGCATTCACCTCTGTATTTGTCATGTTCTGGGAGAGCCTCTCAAGACCCAGCTACATCAGGCTCCTGTCCGCGTGTACTTCTTGGCATCAGGAATATTGTCCGGGTTTGGTGGCTGTATGTATATGGGCTGGATTCCCAGGTGGGGCAGGCTCTGAATGGTCATTCCCTCAGTCGATGCTCCAAACTTAGTCCTCCTAGAACTATTTTCCAACAGAACTTTCTTTCTCAAAGCGTATTGCATCCCCCCTCCTCCCCCCCCCCCAGTATATGGCTGCAGGTTATCCTCATGGATTTCTTTTTGAAGGTCTTGCCCTGTGGTAACAGACTGCAGTCTTTCTGTATGCCCTCTCCTCCCATATAATTTTCTCTAAGTGTCATAGCTCTACTGGAATTCTTCATCCTGATCCATAAACCTCTCAAATTTAAGAGGACCACAGTTGGTTATGACATGAGAGATGTATATGTTTATATATGTGTATATGTATATACATATATGAACGTGTATATGTTTAACATCGCAGAACACGGACAGACACTATTTGTTTGTAGTTAAGCTTGTTTACTGCCCACATGTCTAATTAGCTGTGTGACACTGGACAATGGCATGACTTCTCTGTGCTACTGTTTAATCATCTAGACAATGAAAACTGTGTACTTTCACATGGTTGAAATGAGAATAAATCCAACTGTATGTTCAGTCAGCAACATTAAGTTTGCTGTATTTATAGCCAACAAAATGAAGTGGCAGAATTAATGATTTTCCCTGTGTTTGATTCATCAAGTTGCTAATAAATAAAAACACAAAATGTAAAACAAGGAATGTGAGGATTTCAGACATGACTGGCACATTCGACAGTATGACTCGATGATCTTGGTGGTCACAGAACTCTCCAGTTCCTGTTTCCTCAAGCATGAAGGAAGGGTACACGGTATCTACTGTTTCATGGCGACTCTGCCAGCAGCACTTAGCTGAGACCTTTGTGCGAGCATACTCATCGTTTTCGAATAATCAGCAATGACAACCGATCTACCATTCCTTCAGTCACAATACTTGGTACCAAGTGTCCGCTACCCCTAGCAATGGCAGCAACAAATAACATACTCCCTAAGAAGGGCCTAGCAGCTGTATGAGAATGAACTTCTCTCTTCTACTTTTTATTCCACTGAAACAGTGACACCCCCATGCAAGCAGGGCCTTCTCCCTATCTGGTGCCTTACACAGCAGCATCTCTGGGCAGGATTTTACAGACATACATGGAAGTTTCTCTTGCCAATTTTCTAGGTGCCTCTCAATCCAGGAAGGCTGCCAGAGCAATAAACCATCATAGTAAGTCAAATCTATTTGACACCATTAGCTCTGAGTGAAACCTAAGTTAAAACTCCAGAGACAACCGCCGCACGCTCAGCATGTTTAAAGATGGGAAGACTAATGGCCCTAACTACAGGCAAGAACGCTCACCCATGAGAGTTTAGACACTATTGGTGGAAGGAAAATGGATGGCACTTTGGAAAATTATTTGGCATTTTCTTAGGAAAGATGAAACCAAGTCTCCACCGCTGAAAAAGACACTGTGTATTTTGAACATAGAAGTCTCAGGAACAGGAACCTGGAACTGACCCAAACATATCCTACCTGAGGACCAACTTTCGTAGTGTCTGAAGGTGTCATGCAAGGTGTCAAGAGAGGGAACCAATCAATAGGTCTTACGAGCCCTAAAGATACAATAGTGGTACTTAACTTATATCTTGGAGGTAACCAACTGCTGTCCAATGGAATGTAAGGCCCTCTCAGCAGAAGGGAAATAACTTCCGATACTATAAATGCAGTCAACTACCCATGGCTAGTGAGGTTACAGATCTTGGTTAAAAACCTTTTACTGCTACTTTCCTAAGCCAGCATAACTCTAACTGCATTCTAAATACATAGCCCTATATCCACACGGAAGTGTAGGTCTTGCTTCTCACCAAAGAAGCTTTTCCTTTACAGCAGATAAAGACCGTTACAGAAAGCTACAACTAGCCAAAGTGCTGGGGAACATAGCCCCCGATGGTACAGGAGAACCCATTCCAGAGTTCCCCCTTGAGGAAGACTAATCCACCTGTTACATCCACAACACAACCCTTACCCCCAAGACTTAGGAAACTTAAAAGGATGGGAACAGACAGAGGACTGAGGAATCTTTGGGGAGATGTGTCTTCTAGAAATAACAGGAAATAACACCCATGAAATTTCAGCAATACGGCTGCCTAAAGAGGATGTCAGTTGACATGCCATCCTAGATAAGAAAGAGCTCATGGAGCCCAAGCCTAGATGAAGAGTTAAAGGAATTGATGATTCCTGAGAGAGGGTGAATTAGTCTTCCTCAAGGATGAGTTCTGTGATTGGTTCTCTAATACTAAGTGGTTGTCTCTGAAATCATGCACATACAAACAACAGTAAGTCAGATCAATAAACTCTCTTTATCCAGGAAAAATTAAAGCATGTCCACAAAAATACTTATGGAAGAATGTTTAGAGTAGATTTTTTCCACTGTATTAAGTCAAGGTTTTCTAGAGAGACATCCAATAGACTGTTTATGCAGCTGTGTTGCTTAATGGAGGAGATACAATCCAGTGACTATAATAGTTGTGTGAGCAGCATGGCATTTACTTACATAAGCCTACATGGCGTGGCCTTGTGTTAGTCATTTTTCTGATGCTATGACAAAATACCATGATGAAAAAAATTTAAGGAAGAAAGGGTTTATTTTAGGGGGATATGGTCCCCCTTGGGTTTAAGCTCCACATAATACTCAAGTAAGGAAGGCAAACTATGAGGAAGCACATGTTGAGTGAATTAGACCTCTGTTTCAATGCAGAAAACATGATGAAGACAGGCTGAAAACTGATTCAAATGTAAGCGTGTTGATAGAGGGCTCCTTCTGAGCCAATAAAACTATGCTGCCTTTGTCTCCCCTCTGTTACTGGGCAAGTTTCCTCCTGCCAACTACCACATGTGGAGTAAGTTCATAGATAACATGCGTGTATTCCACTCACATATGACTGTTACATATGTGTGTGATTTGTGGGCTACAAATCATTTGCTCATATAAAATTAACAGGAAAAAATCAAGAATAAAATAATAACTATATTTATCAAAAGTTGAGTTAGTGATGTAACTCAGCGTTTGTGGTAGACTTCTTGGCATGCTTGTGGCCCTGGAGCAGACGGGAGGAGAAGAAGAAAAGGAGAAGGAGAAAGAGAAGGATGAGGTTGAGGAGGAAAAGAAGGAAGAGGAGGAGAAGGAGGTGAAGAGAAAAAGAAGGAGGTGGAGAAGGAGGAGAGGGAGGAAGAGAAAGGAATTGTTTTCTTTTTTCCCCCACTGTCACATCAACTACAGTGAAACACAAATACTTTTACTGTCCCTAGTGGCCAAAGGTATGAACTGCATCTGAGCTAGTCAGTGGCCAACTATTTTGATGTCACTAGGGAAGTAATCAGTTTGTGCTTCTCCGAAGAAAGCACCTTTACAACTTCTACAGCCTGGCAATGAACTTGCCTGACTCTGAACACCAACACGTGAGCTAGTATAACACAAATCAGATATGTGGTTCTCTTCTCTGACATCAAAGGGATCAGGCAGAAATCTGAAGCTTTCATTTAGGTAGCCTCTCTTGTTAACTCTCTGGTAGGTTTTGTTTCTAGCTTGGCCTTAATACCTCACCCTGCAAGCAATCTGTTGCTATTTTGGGCTTTCAAATTGGAATCAAAGAAACAAAGAATAAAGGGGGAAGGGGCAATTTTCCTGTGTTGTCCAAGGCTTAAGAGAAAACTAAATGAATCCCATAATTTACAGAATACACTAGTCAATTGTTAAGATCTCAACATGCCTTCTAGATGCCCACATGGGGGGCAGGCAAAAAGCACAGCCTGGAAAGCAAATGGGAAACAGACAGGGAAAAGGAAAGGAAAGGGAAGGGAAGGGAAGGAAGGAAGGAAGGAAGGGAGGAAGGAAGGAAGGGAAGGAAAGGAAGGAAGGAAGGGAGGAAGGAAGGAAGGAAGGAAGGAAGGAAGAAAAAGGAAGGAAGGGGAGGGAGGAAGGAAGGAAGGGAGGAAGGAAGGAAGGAAGGAAGGAAGGAAGGAGGAAGGAAGAAGGAAGGAAGGAAGGAAGGAAGAAGGAAAGAAGGAAGGAAGGAAGGAAGGAAGGAAGGAAGGAAGGAAGAAGGAAAGAAAAGGAAGAAAGGAAGGAAGGAAGGAAGAAAGGAAGGAAGGAAGGAAGAAAGGAAGGAAGAAAGGAAGGAAGGAAGGGAAGGAAGGAAAGAAGGGAAAGAAGGAAGGAAAGAAGGAAGGAAAGGGAAGGAAGGGAAGGGAAGGAGAGGAAGGAAGGAGGAAGGGAGGGAAGGAGGAAGGAAGGGAGGAAGGAGGAAGGAAGGAAGGAAGGAAGAAAGGAAGGAAGGAAGGAAGGAAGGAAGGGAGGAAGGAAGGGAGGAAGGAAAGAAGGAAGGAAGGAAGGGAGGAAGGAAGGAAGGGAGGGAGGGAGGGAGGGAGGGAGGGAGGGAGGAAGAAAGAAAGAAAGAAAGAAAGAAAGAAAGAAAGAAAGAAAGAAAGAGAAAGAAGGAAGGAAGGAAGAAGGAGGGGAGGGAGGAAGGAAGGAAGGAAGCAAAGGAAGGAAGGAAGGAAGGAAGGAAGGAAGGAAGGGAAGAAGGAAGGAGGAGGGAGGGGAAGGGGAGAGGAGGGAAAAAGGGAAGGGAAAGGGAAAGGAAGGAGGAAGGAATGGGGAAGGGGAGCAAAGGGAAGGGAAGGAAGGAAAGAAGTAAAGGGAAGGAAGGAAAGAAGGAAAGGGAAGGAAGAGGAGAGGAGGGAGGTGAAGGAAAGGAGAGAGGGAGAAAAAAAAGACAGAAAACTGAATGAACAGAACTATGAATGGAATTGTTTATTTCAGGGCTGTATACACAAAAACTAACCACAACGGAGGCTTCATTTCAGAAGTGACTGCTGCCTATTTCCGCATAGTTAAGCAGTATGGCAGGAGAAAGTTCTCCCACAGTGCACCCTTCACACAGCACCACCAAAACCCAAGAGCCATTAGCAGGTCACTCTGACTGCTGCACTTTGGAGTGTGACTCAGTAGTGTGGGAAGGGCAATAAACTGGACCAAAGTTGTGTCTCAACCTTACAAGCCCTAGCATGCCATCCAGCACCACACTGTAGGTGTCTCCAGACAGTGGGACACCTTCTAACCACTGACTGGAGATTAAGGACACCCATGAGTCTTAAACACATGATGTGTGTCGTTTCTTTTAATTCTCCAATAGGTATGGTGTGAAAGGTATTTAATCATGACTATCTTTTTTTTTTTTTTTAATGAGGGCTGGGTTTGTGGCTGCATGGGACAGTGCTGCCTTGAAAGGACTTGTGTTCAAGTCTTACCACTGCAAAAAAAATAAAAAGAAAGAAAGAAAGAAAGAAAGAAAGAAGGAAGAAAAGCAATGAAGGAAAGTAGGAAGGAAGGAAGGAAGGAAAGAAAAAAGGAGAATCAGCACTCCAAGTAGGAAGTTGACTGAACTCGTGTAGATAGTTGGTGTGACTGTCCTATACCATCTTGTGGAGTTAACACTGCCCCATTCCAAAAGGATCATTTTGCAGGGGTGAGGTCAAGCACCCTCCCCTGAGTATCCAGCTGTTCCTCTCCACCTGTTGTGTACCCATAGCCTAGGAAGGGGCTAGAGTGTATAGATCAGAGGAAGACTAGTGGAGGGGAGCGCTATCTGCTACAGGGATGGCCCCATCCCTGCTAGGCAAAGGCTTCCCAGATGCAGCTTATTGCAGTGTGGGAGCACCCACAGTCCCTTAAATAACCTTTCACCTATGTCTGTAAGGAAGCTCGGTAAACTCATGAGCCCCCCAGGATGAACTTTGGTGGAATCCTGCTTTAGTTTGTCACTGGGGCCTTAGGAAAAGGGGTAGTTATTGTTCATGTCTCCCTCTGGGAAGGGATTTTACTAATGATAATAAAAGGCACCATTGACGTACTGGTCCCTATGCTGCACTACCTTAGGGGTGAACATTTCATTTTTCTATGAACTCACTGCAGAATGAACAGTGGCTACTGAAGACCCAGCTTGCTGACACCTCCTGTTCTCTGCAGGATTGTCCTCAGAGCCTCTCACGGTCCATTCTGACATCAGTCCTAGAACGTCCCTGACCCTGAAGGACTGTAATCACCCTCTGTCTCTATAAAGTTTATTGATTCCTCCTGCAGTGCTGGGAGTGGCAGAGATCCTGAAGTTCCAACGACAGGCTTCCAGTCTGTCAGTTCCCTTTCCTTAACAGGCTTTTAAAAATCACTTATGTTTCGGGTTGGGGATTTAGCTCAGTGGTAGAGCGTTTGCCTAGCAAGCGCAAGGCCCTGGGTTCGGTCCCCAGCTCGGGGGAAAAAAAAAAAACAAGCAAAAAATCACTTATGTTTTATGTTTCAATATCTTAAAATGCAAGAATATTTAAAAATGTAATCCCTTTCCCATTCAATAATAAATCAGTCTATAAGACTGGAGTGTTTTATAGGCAAAGAAAAACATGAATTGGTGTCATGGTTTCAACACTATATTTATTTATCATTTGTTTGATAGTTTGAACAATTGAGGGAAGTGGAGAAAATGGTAACAATACAATTCTCCAGACCTTTTCACACGGTCGAAGGCATTTTTACTATGTGATCATGGCAATTTCTCTCTTCCTTCCACCCTTTTATAGGAAATGGTCCTCTCTCCCTCCATCCTGTCTGTAAGGTCGGTGTTGGTGGCTCTTACTACCTGTTCCAGTGCCAACCATTTTTCTGACCTCAATGGCTCCAGAGTACTCCTCTTACCCCAACCCCATCCTCTCCAACATCATGAATCCAGCCCACCTGTCTCTCTGCTAACTGCCTTCTCAAGCCCCAGTGACCTCCCCAGGACCAAGTAACCAAGGCTACCCCATGCTCTTGTTGCCTGGGCAATGCTGTGTGTCTTTGGTCTTGTCAAGATCCCTAGAGGACCTGAACAGAGCACTGAGGAGAGTTTAATCCTAGCCTATCTACTGGGAAAATAGCAAAGCATGCTGAAATACCCTGACCAGGGGCAAAGGCAGTTCAATGTAAACTTTGATTTCTCCTAGGTCTGAAGGAACGAGGGGAGCAAGCAACTTCAAAAACCCAGGGAGAGCAGAAACATAAGAGAAAGTTGCCGCATAGGAGTTGTGGTCATGTCAAATAACCCAGTCCCTAGCAGGCAGCTCAACAAGAGGGAGCCAGGGCAAGATGATCTCCTCTCCTGCTGTTCTTCCCATTGACTGGACCCAAGGACTAGGGATTCCAACTGAGACTTGAATGGAAGTCACCCTTCCAAGACTCTGAGCAGGAGAAAGAGGGAATGGGTTCAGAAGGGCAACTCAGGTTGTACATTTCCCTTCCTCCATCAGGTAGCTTAAATTTTCCGTTAAAATTTACTGCCCATTAGCATGTACTGACTTTCAGCTTTCCCCATCTTCTACCTCTGAGAATGCCTTACATACCCTACAGTAAGAACTCTGATTTGTTAGTTCCTCTGTTCTTGACAAACACAAAAATCTAACTAATCCAGGGTCATCTTTCATTCTGAACATACAAAGTGCATCTGTATTTTATTTTCTGGGCTCAATTAGCATATATTTGCATAGTCGTTACTCAGCATCATTGAGGCATACCTCTACCTGAGAAAACCAATTAGAAAAGAACAAATTTAAATGCACCTCACCCACTTCGTGTTGCTTAAAAGGGCGGTGTGGGGCGGGTGGGGTGGGGGATCAGCCTGTGTTGGGGGTTGTATCTCAACCATGGTAGGTGTAAATACACCCTTGAATAAGGAAATGAAGCATGAAATGCAGCTTCCAAAACTCAACCTAATCAACCATTGTGTGACAAAAAGCTCAATTAGATAATATTAGGTGGTTTCTAATTAAAACAGACATTATGTCCTTTCATTCTTGACTTCTGAGTAAAAGCAAATAGACTAAGGCACTGGCCCACTGAAAGTGGTTCTTACTGTGACTGGTTAAGCACATTTTCTCTTCCATCCATCTTTAACCCACCCACTACATGTGTAGCGGTGCTAAATGCACTCTTCTGAGAAAAAGAATAAATAGGTGGATTTCTCTATCCCTCCTTGGTCCTACACTGTGATGAATAGAGTCTGGCATTAAGGAAATCTCCTACTGATCCACACTCCTCATTTGGGTCCTCCTAGTCCTTCCTCACCAAAGACAGGAGCAGAGGGACAGCACCTACTGTCCACATGGCAAACATGACCCTATGACCAATTAGATAGTAAAAGGAGCCACACCTCCTGAGTGAACTTACTCACAAAAGAGCAGCATTTCAGTAAGTCATCCTCTTGCCTGTTTGCTAATCTTCCCCAGTGTTGTTCTTTCCTCTCCTATTCTTTACCTCAAAAGAGTTCAAGGAAGTCTCAGTCCTCATCTACCTTGAATTCATTGATTCCCCCATCCCTGAAGAGCCTGCCACACAGTCAGAGACCACCCGCCTTGCTTCCCAAGTGAAAAGGAATAGCCTATGTATCTGCTACAGTAATGGTTTTACTCAAAAGTTACATTAACCCATTGGTAAAAACCTATCTCTATATCACAGGGCCTATAATAGTATTAAAGATGGTGACAGCAAGAAAGTGCCTGATATGTGCAATGCTCAAAATAATCCTATCAGGTTTCATGGAGGAAGTAACACCCTTAGTCCCATGTTAAAGGGATGGAAATTAAGGGAGGGAGCAGATATACCATTTGTGGTGAGATGAGGGCGAAAACCAGGATATGAAGGATGCAGTGTCAGAGCTCAATCTTTAAAGTATCTGCCCAGCATCCTACCAAAAGAGCCATGGGATCTTTGAGTATGATCTGTGATGCTTGCGTTTCAAGCGGAATTAGGGAGTAGTTACATTCTTCTTCAAAAGTTTTGAAAAATGTATGAACTTAGAACTTCGTGGGTTTGTCACGTGAGTAACCAAGATTGAAGGTATTACCATCTTTTGCCAGGCTGAAAACTCACTGCAAATGGTTTGTTGTTTTTCTTATCTCTCCCGTCTTCTTCTGGCTACTGTGTTATTATCAGAACCTACCAGGTTCCAAATGGAAGGACAAGCAGATATGTAACAGTGAGTGACTAAAAACTAGAACACAGACTTTTGTAGATGCAGAGAAGTCCAGAAGAGTGGAGAGGAGGCCTCCTCCTTTTACCAAAGCCACCACCTCTCATGGAACATTTTGAAGAGGACTGGGGTTTTTTTGGAATGTTAGATGGGTATTTACAGAAAATTCTCCCAGAAAGTACAATGGCACTGTGAGGGCACAATTTCTTCCCTTGCTTTGTCCAGGGTTAAGTAAGTAGTAAGAAAAGAGGAAAATAAAAAGCCCAGGATGCCAGAGATGGGAAGAAGTGGACAAGGAGCATCCAGGTCAATTTCCTACTTATAATTAAAGTACACTTACTAAATAGTGACAGCCTCCATTTTGTTTTGTTCCAGTCCTGCCCTGTTCACTTTCTTTTGAAAACATTATTTGTTGACAGGCACAATTCTTCATACTGCCCTTCTTCCTAAATGTTGAGAAAATCAGTGAAACAAGTCTTTTTTTTTGGGGGGGGTCTGTGTCACTGTTGAGAGTCAATATTGTGGGAGGAAGACAAGTCTTGTTGACATATAACTCACAGAGATCAAAGGAAAACCCAGAGCTTTATTTATGATCTTTATTGAAGTTTTATTAAAGGTCAAGGTACAGAAGTAATCGCAATAAATCCACGTGCAAGCAATTCAAAACAAGTGACTACAAATTCTATGCTAGACTAAGGGAAACATTGCAACACTACGACAAACTCCCCTAATTCCCTATATGAGGAACACCTTGTCCGCTTGTTCTCAGTCACTCTATACCTGTGATGAATCAGTCTAGCACAGACTTTTCTACCAGAATGTTCCTGATGATAGAGAGAAATCCCCAACCCTTTGAATATTCTGAGATATGTTCTAAATAACATTCAGTCAAGCAAACTACTTTCTACGTGTAATCTGTACAAACTCAGCATTCTGTCCCACGATAACAATCTTGTTCTAATACAGAATAATTTTTTTCTGAAATCAGTTGAGTTAAATTGATACCTCAAAAGCATGAACATGTCCATCTACATAACACTGGGGGTAAGAGGGTCTCCATTTACAAACACAGCTACATGGGGAACTACTGGGATATCTGACAACATCTCTAGTCACCACAACAGACGAGAATCTGACAGAAAGCAAGAGGCAACACCACAGAGAAATGAAAGGAGTCTGCCCACAGTGGCAGGTACAGTGTCTACACTTCACTACTTTAACTGCTACCAAGTCTGTGCCCAGAGGCGATAGGCTAATCCAACAGTGTCAATGAGAACCAAATGGGCAAAACCAAGTTCTCCAGGAGGCATACCAGTGTGATTCTACGAGCAAACACTAAATACTTCCTTCTACACTTTGCAAAGGGTTATTTTTTTTATTTTATTTTTTTATTTTTTTTAATCGTCTGAAGGGAGCCACTGTTAAAACGCGAGTTCCTTATCTATCAACTAAAATGCTCTACACTGTCAACCTGTCCCATGGAAACACCAAGAAAACCAATTAAGTCATTCTCTTCACAACTGCTTTTGCCCACTTCACTAAAGTTCTTTCTCATCTATGTGAGAGCCGGACTGTAGAATATTTTTTTTTCTCAGAGTCTGTGATGGTACTAAATAGGAAACCACACAAAATAAAACACTATCTAGATAATCTGGAGAAATTCAAAGACATTTACCATAATAGTAGCAGGTCCCTCCACACAGCTCTCCATGATTCAAAAAAAAATCACGCGCTTCAAGTCAGCACACTTCAGAAAGTTAAGCAGTAAATATGAATTTGCACCTGTACTCCTGCCCCTTCGCTTCATACAGCAGTCACCTGCTCGTATGTTTGGATCCCCTGTTAAACATGCGACCCTGGAGGACAGGAGTCCTGTCTGACCCATCTGTGACCTCCAGTGTCTGGCTCAGTGAGTGTGTAGAAATGTCTATTCCTAGGCTATTAAGTAAACTGCTCTTTCCTTTTTTATATCTATCTAGACTCAAAGATCTTGTTCCCACTGCACTCCTGTGCATTTGTCACCAAACGGAGTGGATGATCTTGGTTTGGGGAGGAGGTGTTTCTAAAACTAGTAACAGCAATGTCTCCTCACTAGTCATTGGTGGGAGACGCCAAGCCTAAGAGGTCAAAGAGGTCGCTCACAAACCCTGCCACTTTGCAAACTAAACAGTCATGTAAACTTATTACTGATAATGTAGTGGATGAGATTCAATGTAAGAAAATGTGGGTCCCTTTTCAGATGAAATCACATGTGAAAGTTCTACAAACTTCATTGGGTACCTAATAAAAGTTGTCACTACATGAGCTATTACTGTTGTGCAATGGTGTCTACCTTCTAAATGTGGCCATTGTCTCAAAATTCTTTAACTTTACCGGCTTATTTTCCCTCAGCATGCTACTTTAGGATTAATGGCTTGGTGTTTGTAAAGCATTTTGAAATCCCTAAAGTGTGATAACCAACCCAAGTACCATTTTATCCATGCAAACTGCGTCTACCCAGTGAGTCCACTTAGAAATCTAGGGTTGGGAACTGTTGTCTCCTAAGACTTAATAAATGATTCCCTCTGGCTCCAAAAGCAAGTACTTCTTCAATGGCAGTGGGAGGGACAGCATAGGAATTGCTTTGTGGCATCTGTTGTGTAACGCTTTTCGAATGGCACATCTTGACAGGTGCATGAGGGTCCTGGGAGTGTTACAGCACACCTTGAAGAGAGAGTGGTAGAAATCCCAGTGTTTCTGGAAAGCAAGGCAGGAAAGGTTAATTTGAGGGAGGCTCCACAGCTTCCACAGATACAAATTCACACTCATGCATTTATCCCTACTTTACTCATTAGAATAGATTTCTAGGGTCTCTGATAGTGAACAAAATTGAGCACAAAATGAAAATGGGTAAGTCAGAAAGTAGAGTATGAAAGGGCTGGGAATAAAAGCAGACAAACACATTCACAATCCAGGACAGGATATAAACTACCATGACTGAACTGTCTGGACTAACTAAAACCAAAATGGGTGATTTTAGTTTAACTCAATATTATAGCATGCTCTTTATGTACCTGGTAATATCTACTGGCAGAGGCTAGCAGACAAGTAACTTTATAAAGTAAAAGAGCTAACAACTAGCAGAATAAGATGATACAAATCAGCCATTGACCTCTAGACACCAGGGAACTTTGTACCTGGCACCTCTCATGTATTAGACAGAGCTGTGACTTCAGAAGTCTAGAACAGGATGCTCTGTGGGAAGGACTTGTTTACAGATGGACCAAAGTCTTATAAGTCCACAAGTGGGGGCATGACTCTACTAAGGATTTTGCGTGTAGCTCACTGTAGACTCTGAAATAGTGTTTCCTGCTTAGTCCTAAGCACCTAGATATAGTTGAAAATAAACAAACTAGCGCCATAAAAAAACTATGCTGTTGTGGGGGAAAAAAAACTGCTGAGTGGACAGTCCTGGATAGAATCCCTTAACTCACTTAAATTGAAGGGAAATAAAACTTCGACTTTTGTATATTTACTTAAATGTCTCTCAAAGAAATTCTCCAGGACTCCCTAATAACACATATTTGACAGACATACATGCATAGACTTTTACACTCTGATACTTATATTTTATAATCCTTTGTTTCACTGCATTTTAAAAAAAGCTTTGAAAGTATTCTCAAAACCAATGTTTTAAACAAGAATGCCGAGTACTTATCCAGAGGTCTGGCAGCACTCGCTGGTGAAAACGACAGCAAGTGGATTATTTACCTCCAGGTCATCATCAGGAATGGCTCTCCTCCACTTTATGTTCCATCTAATGTGCTCATAGGCATTGACCACAACTTCAATTGCCTTGGGACAAGAGTGGCAAGCCTGGATCACCTGCAGAGGGAACAGAGAATTTTGTCACTTGGTATAGACATATGATTCACAACTCTCACAGACATTAAGAATCCCTAACCAAGGTTGGCTATGGTTTCACACACCTGGAGTGTCCCCTAGTCAGTAGGCTTTGAGATCACCAAGACTCTGGACTTTGAGGCCCAAGAAGGGACCACACCAAGACCACATGTCTAGAAAGAATTCCCATACCTATCAAGTTGTCTGGATCACTCTACTTTTAAGGAATATCACATCTTTTGGGTCTGGTTATACGGCCTGGTCCAATGTAGACGGGCATATTCATGAAATCAAGCTAACTTTATCAACTGTGAACAATAAAAGACAGGCTGTAGGTTGATGTCATTATGCAGGTGAAGGCAGGTACAGGATAGAAGGAGGCCTGTCATTGGATGAGAAGGAAGGATGGGAGGGAGAAATGTTTTAGAGAGGCAAGGAGGAGGCAACCAAGAGAACATGGCTTTGGATGTTAAGATTCCTCTCTGTACATATTACAGGCTGTTAGGACTATTCTTAACGGATGGATGTGTACAGGATTTTGTGTTGTCTAGATGGGCAAATTACATCATATCAATTGGATCAGAGGCTATACTGTGATGTGTTCTTTCATGTGGCGACTTAATTGAGTTCAAGAGAGTGTATGGTGGCAGGATGCACCGGGCCGCCACGGAATTGGGATGTGTATGCCTGGTGTGGTGGAAAACAGTCAAGAGAGCTGTAAGGGTGGGGTGGCCTGACAGGGTGCTGTGTTGGAATGGCTCTCGGACAGCAGAAAGTAGATGGGGCATCATGGAGCTGCTGAAATAAATTAGCGCTAGTTCCAATGGTTTGCCAGAACCAAAACTATCAAGAGAGTGTGGACCACCAGGGTATGTGCAGCAACCGGTTCCAGCCCTCTTTTTTTATTTTTAATTTTTACTGCCCAACAGGCTCCTAACAAGAACAGAAAGAAAGGATGTTGAAGAGCTCCTTGCTCTGCCCATAAATTAAGTGATGCTGAGAGAGGTAGTCTCGATACATACTTCCTGCTGCTTGGGACTCTGCGAGTCTGCTAAATCTGTCATAAAATGACTGCACAGTAGTACCACAGTAAGTTTACTGGTGACCATATGGCAAAGCAAATTTCAGAGTCGCCAGTGAGTCAACCAAAGACATCTCCCAGCAACAGCCCCTACAGTGGACTGGTGTCATATACCAAACCACACTCAGTCACTTGAAAGAAAAAACTCTCAGCTAGGGTTGTGGTTGTTAGGCTGGGGAGTCATGTCCCAACACTGAGCAAATAAATCTACAGTAAGTCTCAAACCAGATAACCTTTCCATGGGAGGTAAGCTAGTCATGCTGAAGTGGGAGGTGTCCATATAACAACCCTTCCTATTTAACTCTGGGTCTTCCTCACCCACCTCCTTCTGAAAACTGAGGAAATGGAGACAGATGAGATTTTCTATGAGTTGTCCTTCTCTTGCAACGTATTGCTGACTTACTGGAGCCTGCAGTCCTCATAATGTGGTGTCATGATTAAGGACAAATTTTGTGTAAACAACAACTTTCATATGCCGTAAATATTGCTTGAAAGGGGTTCATGATAAAATTCACTTGTTATTAAAATTCATTTTAACTTAGCCCTTAGTGTTGTCTCTGGTAATCCTTTTCCTTGCTCCTCTTCAGAAAAGGTTCAAATAAAGTTGTGCATTCAAGAGTGTAGATATTTATGGTTTAGAAACCAAGCATCATATGTCTGATTCTTCCATTTACATGCAACATCCTCCTGTGTACAATGAAGCAATGACTTTCAACTCTCATTAGAGTAAAACATTTGGCGGTTCCAAATCCCGACCTTGTGCCATCTTCAGATGTGACAGGCCTAACACCTCCACTGCTGGCATTAGTTCTGGCTGATAGTCTATCTTAGTTATGGTTTCTAGTGCTATGAAGAGACACCATGATCTCAGCAACCCTTATAAAGGAAAACATTTCACTGAGACTGCTTTACCAGTTCAGAGTATTAGTTATTTATCATCAGAGTAGGAAACATGGCAGCATACAGGCAGACGCAGTGCTGCAGAAGGAACTGAGAGTTCTATATCTTGATCTGCAGGCGGCAGAAGGAAACTGCCATACTAGGCCTAACTTGAGTATATGAGACCTCAAAGCCCTCCCCCACAGTGACATACTTCCTCCAACAAGGCCACACCTACTCCCAGAAGGCCACACCTCCTAACAATACCACTCCCTTTAGGCCAAGCATTCAAACACAAGGGTCTATGGGGCCATTCCCATTCAAATCACCATATATTCTAACTACTAAGTTTTCTTTTGACAGAAAGAAGTCTTGATTATCAAACCATGAAAAGATTGTTTTTAGCCTGACAGCTGTCATTATCAGCACCTCAGGTTTCTGGGACTAACACAACTGGACTCATCTTCTCGGGCCTCAGTAAGGTAATAGGTAGGTAGGCAGGCAGGCGGGCAGGCAGGCAGACAGACAGACAGACAGATAACTATAAAGACAGATAGTAGATAGATAGATAGATAGACAGACAGACAGACGATAGCAAACTCTAATGCACCACTCTAGACTGATTGCCAGGAAACTAGACAAACACATGACAGCAGGCCATTGTGGGCACCAAAGGAGAAGTCACTGCCTCTGCTTAGCCTCTGATAATCTAAGAAGCAGAGGACACCAGGGAACTTACAGTCTGTCTCTATACTGCCTTTTCCTTCCATCACAGAATAAAGACTAACTAGAGATGAAATTGTTTTCTAAAACAGTGATCACGGGGGAATAGATCAGATGCTACCCCCTTACCATCTGACTCCTAAAGCATAGACAAACATGGTGTAGATTCAAAGGGCTGGGCAGATGACTCGATGGACTGAGTACTTACTGGACAAGCACGGAACCTTAGTCCCATCCCCAAGACCCTCTAAAAGAGATTAGCATCCTATTCCCAGTGCTGAGGAGACAGAGATAAGGGAATCCCATCCTGGGAGCTTGCTGGCCTTAATTATGCAGCAAACTCCAAGATCAGAGACAGAGCCCATTCCAACAGTACAGTGGAAAGTGATAGATGAAGTCAACTTTAAGTTGCATTCACCTCCAAACACACATACACAGGTACATACACACACACACACACACACACACACACACACACACACACACACACACACACACAGAGACAGAGAGAGACAGAGAGACAGAGAGACAGAGGATTTAAAGATGTCTTTCTAAATCGCCACTTGTAAGACACTTCAATAAGGAACTCTCCTAAAGTCACCTTGAACCTTAAAGAATGATAAATTTTTGTAAACACACACACACAGAGAGAGAGAGAGAGAGAGAGAGACAGAGACAGAGACAGAGACAGAGACAGAGAGACAGAGAGACAAAAAGACAGAGAGAGAGAGAGGATTTAAAGATGTCTGTCTAAATCGCCACTTGTAAGACACTTCAATAAGGAACTCTCCTAAAGTCACCTTGAACCTTAAAGAATGATAAATTTTTGTACAGACACACACACACACACACACACACACACACACACACACCATTTATTATTAAGGTAATTGTGTGACCAATGGGCTTCACACGTTATTCATATTCATATTATTATATATCACATTTACCTCCCCCAAATTCTCACATTATCTTTCCCTTCCCCAGAAAAAATGTCTCTCTTGACCTACAAGAAATCTCGATTTTGGCTCCCTGGGGTGTCGCTTCCTTCAGAATTATGCTAGCAGCAGAAAAAAAAAATCAAATGTCCTTTTGTACTCTGGAAAGCAATCGTAGGCCCACCCTATCAGCCTCTCCACACCACGTCGCTTATATAATTTATACATTGGCTCTCAGTGAACCACACAGTCTGCCCATCCTCTTTGCAATGGGAAGAGAGCCACTCTGACCTTGTTCCTTGTAAATAAGGAAACTGAATTCCCTATCCAGGGGAGAACAAATCACTTTATCTTCAGGATAAATGAGTCCGTCGCTCTCCTGTCGTAAAGACGACTTTCTCTTAGGAAAGGCTGTGGAGCGGTTGTTCTAAATCACATTGAAGCGTCTGCATAGTACATTGAAGTTTTTCTTCCACTTTCCCAACCTCACAAACTTTACGGGGACAGCAATGAAACTATTGATGATGGCAGCCAGGCACCAGAATTCAAGCCTACATTCAGTCTCCTTAGCAGTCAGCTAAAGCACAGGAAGTTAGAAGAGCAAACAAAACCCAAAAGGAAGACACTAACTGATGGTGCTGCCAGTGTTCTTTGGGACCCAAAATTGCGTGCTTGTTGTAAAGACTAGAGGAGGCGCCAAACAGGGCTGGTGCTAGAAGTTTGTACCCTGCCCCCAAAACACGAAACACAAGGAAAAAGATGGCAGGGGCACTGTCTCAGCAGATTGGTGGGTACACCACCCCCACTCTCAATTTAAATGCTGGAGAAATCTGGGGTGGGGAAGGTCTCAAAAACAAAGCTGTATGTACAGCAATACATGACTAAGTAGACACTCGGCATTCACAATCACTAGGCCTCTGTCCCTAAACAGCAGACAAAAATTAATACTCAGTTGAAAATACTAAGAAGTAAGTGAGAAGTCCCTCCTAAGTCAGGGTTACTGACTCACCAGGTCTTAACTGAATAACTGAGTGTTCTTATCGGGATTATCTGGAGATTGCCCTATGACACTCACTGCTCCTAAGCCATCTCTATCATTTCTACTTTTCCTTTTCCTTTCTCTTTTTTTTTTCGTTTGTTTGTTTGTTTGGTAGTTTGGTTGGGTTTTTGTAATTCTGATAGTATGAGACAAGGACTTACCTTATAACCCAGGCTGGCCTCAAACTTACAATCTTCCTACCTCTATTTCTTCGATGCTGGACCAATAGGAGTGTGTCCACCACCACCACTTCTGACTGCCTCCCATCTCTAGAACTCTGTGTGTGTGTGTGTGTGTGTGTGTGTGTGTGTGTGTGTGTGTGTGTGTTTCATACATTTATATGTGTATATATTCTTTACGTGCATTATGTATGAATTCTATATGTGTGTATGTATATGGGACTCAGTGGAGTTAGAAGGAACATTCCTCAAATTTCTCAGTTTCTTTAAAGTTTCAGAACTACACTATCATCCGGTTTGCTTTAAGTGTTAAAACGCATTTTGACTACAAATTAATGATCATCATTAACCCGATGCTAGCGCCTCCTCCCTCTACTCCATCATGTACTGTGCATATTAAAATGACCTCTGTGTGTTTTCCTTTCCCAATAGACAAAGCTACTTGAGTAGGTACCTTGTCTTGGTCATATCAACATCATTAGCATCTGCTCCCTGCCAGCCCATTAGAGATTGTTAATTAGTATTGTTCAGAAAAGAGGTCATTGCTGCATGATATTTTGTGAATAAATCCTTGAATAAAATTATCTAAGGTCAGGTCCTAATCCCACCACTTCGGGAGCTCAGACGTGATTGGTTACCCCCATTTCCTCACTGGAAAACAGAGGCGATGAATCCTTTATAGAATTATTGAAGGAAGCGAATGAGCATATCCAAATGTTTATAACATCGCGCTGAATTCATTACAAGTCAGTATTGGTCCCCTATGTGTTAGCTGACATTATTGCTAACTTTAGTCCAATTGGAAGAACGTGCAGTTCTTCCTGGTTATAAGCTAACTCAATCTATAACAGGTTGTGTAATCTTTAGGCCAGATATTGGATAGGAACATTTATCTTTCCCTAGTGCACTAACTTTCCAGCTCCTGCTCAAATTTCAAACACACATAAAGGAAGGTGGGAACATCTAATAGCGGTCAGATGTGGTTACTTCAAAGATCAAGCTGGAATCACCGGGAGACTGTAGGGCAACACACAGCTTTACTTGAGCTAAAAGCGGGGATGCAGCCTCACCTTGTGGAACTGTGGGGGGTAGATGCGCGCAGCCCCGTGATTCAGCAGCAGCTGGTAGCAGATCTCGGGCTGCGCAGCAGGACGCACGGAGGTGACCTTCAGCACGTACTGGATGGCTGCACAGCCATTGATATCCATGAGGTTGGCCTCCGCACCTGCCTCCAGCATCATATGCATGAGCACGTGGTCGCAATTCCAGGCAGCCTTGTGCAGAGGGGACTTGAAGTCATCATCCCGAGCGTTGACCTCAGCGTTGTTGTCTAGAAGCGTACGGCAAATGAGGTGGTGTTCCCTGCTGTACTCCTGCTCCTTGAAGCGCAGGGCCCAGTAGGTGGCGATGGCCAGTGGGGTCTCCATGTGGGCGTTCATGCTATCCACGATGGCCCCGTTCTCCACATAGAAGGCCACCAGCTCAGAGAGGCCGAAGTGAGCCGCCGTGTGCAGGGGTGTCTCCTCATCCTGGTTGTTGGTTTTCATGTTCACGTTTGCACCTATGGAAGAAAATAGAAGCAGACAGATACTTAAACATACATGTGTGTTTATGGTTCCTTCATATGCATGACTTTCCTCACGAGGTTCATTGAGCACGGGTTCTCTTTAACCTTTGCCTATCATGTGTGACTCCTGCCCAGCCATAAAGTGTATTCCTGACCCCAGTGTAAGTCACTCCTTAAGCCAGTACCACCATCTTCCTAAATGCTAACAAATGCATCGGGGAAGAGGAGCTAATGATTTCTTACAGCCTTGAGCACTGCTTTTCCTTCCCAGGTGGATTCGGAAGTAAATGATGTCTATAAAAAATGATTAATATCATTAAAATGCCAAACACTAGTATAAATGAAAGATTTTTGTGGACTTTTTTCTTTTAAATTCAGAGGTTAGAAATAGGTAAAAGAGCGTGGCACTGAAACCTGACTGTTTGAGTTTGATATCTGGGACCCATAGGGTGGAAGGTGAGAACCAATTTTCACCAACGGTACAGTGAGTTCCGTGCACATACACACATACACACAAATAATAATAGATAAATATAACTTTAAATTAAGAGTAAGGAATATATTTTAAAACTGCAGCTCATGCAGGAGACCTTAAAAATTTTCGAGGTTTTTAAATTTAAAGTTTTGCTTATTCGTGTGAGTGTACCACTCATCTCTGTGCACAGTACGTTTGCAGACCCTGCCTTGAGATGGAATTCCATGACTGAGAGCATTCTAGTACAGGTTCTGGGGGCTGAACCCACACCTCTTCAGAAGTAGCAAGTGTTCTTAACCACTGAACCCTCTTTCCAGTCTTTAGAAATTGTTCTAACCGTTTTATAAACTAGAGAGAGACTTTCTTCTCTTTCAAAGTAGGTGGATCTAAAGTTTGGTGCAAACTATGGTGACATGAAATTTCCAAGTGCATTGGCTGAAGTCAAAGCATCGTGGGAGCTGTGTCTCTGTGATATAATAAACACACACTCAGACCCAGACACACAGACACACATAGACACACACATGCTTTGTATCATCAAAAGAGCTTAAATGCCATAGTTCGAATTAAGAAGTTTAAAAGTTAGCATTGGAGAAACAGTCATCAAAAGGCAGGAAACCAGACTGTGACTAAGAAAAAAATTTGATAGACAGCGCCTTAGGAATGAAACTCACTTACTGAACAGAACAGGAAACCACTGTGGATTTTTTTTTCTGATAAGAAATGTTAAGTGTTAGCAACCTGAAACACTAGAAGTTTCCTTCTTTGCCTAATTTAAAGGGGCAGACCAAATGACCCCTAAAGGCCTGCATCATAAATAATTATACCTGAAATTTTCATCAGTTCTCGAAATAAAGTCCAAAGAAACTATCCTCATCCTCCTCCTTGTCATCATCATCATCATCACCACCACCACCACCACCATCATCATCATCAATATGGTAGTGGTAGTGTTATTGATATTTATTTCTGTCGCCAATATTAATTTGAGAATTGGACAATGTACCGCATCATAACCTAAATGTATTTCGTGCAAAACCTCGTAGAATCTCCCAGCCACTCTGTAGTAGATGCAATTTTTACCCTAATTTTATAGTTGGGAAAAGTCATCCTTGGGTTAACAATTTGCACAAAGTACACCAAGGTACTGAGCTTGCAGCAGAAATTTGCAAGCGGGCAGGCTGGTTTGAAAAAATAATCCCGTATTAGTATGCTATTCTACCTCATTATTATTTTTCTACAGGAAATTTTATATTGCTTGTTATTATGAAAACCAGATGCAGTAGAAATGCCATTGCATTTTATAAATTTCAAATCAGTTTTCTCACGTGGATAGCTCCTTCTTGGCCCTATTTACAGCATCCCCTGATTATGCAGAATACATTTAAAGAAGGAAACTTTCCCACGAGCAGTGTCTGGATAGGGAATCAATTCTCCAGTGAGGCTTAGCAGATACTGGGTCTTCTCACTTGCAGGAGGCAGAATTATAATCAAAGGCATCCTCCCTGGGCCAGGGTTCATCAGTATTCTGACCTGGAAGGGTTCTGGGTGAGGTCTTCTTTCTGCTCAGGTTGCTGCTCCTGAGTGAGATAGGACAAATACAGAGATCTTTCTGGAAGTCATGTGCAGGGTCACCTGAGCTGCTGGAGAGTATCCAGTAAGAAAGAGAATCAAAGAGTCGGGATGGAAATTTTACAACTTAGAGGGGACCACAGCCTTGGGGCTTTTTCTTAATGGACTTGGGCTTTATCCTTGACCCTTGACATCTTGGGATAACTGAATGCATGGAGGAGTCGCCTTTTCTGAGCTGGAACATCTCACTTTTATACTTGAATTTTTTTTCTCTAGCAAGAACTTTCTGAAAGAATGTATGATGCTTTTAAAATTTTAGATTCTTGTGATTTCCCCCAAGAAATGAGATCTCAGAGGCTGGTTGGGGGAACTTTGAGAAGTATGTTTTAGCAGGAAGAGTCAATGTATTACTTTTCAACAACTTCCACTTTAAAAAACAAAACAAAACTTAAAACAAGAAAAGCTCGTCTTCCTGCAGCAACAAAGAGGACGGTCTGAAATCCCTGCCTTTGCAAGTGTTGCCAGTTTTCTCCGGAGTCTCTGAAAGAGAATCCGTCTCAGCTGTGGTGCTGGTTGCCGAGCCTCGGTAGCACTTTGCTTCTAGAAGTGTCAGTCGTCACCTCTATCTCCACATTTCATTGTCTGTGTCTTCATTAAGAAGAATACTATATGTTCTGCAATAGGTTCATCCCTCGCCAGAATGGCCTCATTAATACTAGTGATGGCATCTGCAGGAACTCTGTTTCCAAGCACGTTCACAGGCTGACATATTAGCGATTAGGGCTTCTATGCACTTTTTAAAAATTCAACTCAAGCTCGTAATATAACAAATGCAATGTGATATACAAAGATATAATTACACAGCTTTGACATTATTATAATCGTATCTCAGTTAAGGATGCAAACACCACCTCTGGCTCTTGATCTCTCTTTCTATTCTGAGACCCGGCCTCACTAATACAGCCCAGGCTACCTCTGCCTCCTGGGTACTGGGATTAAAGGCATGCACCGCCATGCCCTTGTGGGAAAATGAGCATTTCTTGGTGTAGAGGAGTTCCCAATCCTCCTACTCTCTTCCCACTTAGAATGTCATCCAGTCATAGGTGACTCTAGTGGCTTCATCAGCCCATTCAGATAGGTGGGTCTTCATTTCTGTTCAGTCTTACCACTTGTATGTCTAGACTGGGCAACTTAGACAATACTTATCAATATACTTGATAAAGTAAAAAGATTGCCTAGTATGCACGAGAACCTAATATCAATTCCATATGGAGGGCATTTATTAATTTTTAAAATTCCGAATATTATAAAGAAATAGAAGTCGACCAAGTTTTGTTCCTTAACACATAACCTACTTTTTACTTATTCAGTTGTTTTATGATTTACTTTTTTTATTGTCAAAATGTCATATATCTCTACTTAGATTTTTTTTTCGTTATCCTTAAGGCCCCATTACTTTAGAACTTGGCATTCTCTGTGTTGTGAAGTTCAGAACTGACTTCCCCTGTGTCAGCAGGAACCATCACCTCTTCATCCCCTGTAGACTGTCCTTTATGTCACATGGTGAGGTTATTTTTTAATCCTTTCTTATCAATAATCTCTCCAACTCCAGTGACTTCTCTATTATCTTAGAAGATCGACGTTTCTTGCTCACTCTCTCTTTTCTTTTATCCTGACACTGTTCTGCAAGCCTTTGTGGGTAAGCCATCCAACATTCTCTTGGTTATGGTTGTTGGTTCTTCTGGGGAGAATTTCATCGCCATTATTAAGTACCTGAGTGCCCCCGCCTGTTACAGATTCTCTGATAAATGCTTACAGGTGCCCACACTGTTAGGCTCACTCTCTGGTTAAAGTTCTCCAGGTGACCTTGGCTAAGTCATCCCTCATTTCCCTGATTATCAGTATATGCTAACTTTTCCTTAGGACATGCTCTCAGGATACATTCGAATGCTTGACCTTAAAGCAATGGAAGTTCCTTGTTCACAACCCCTTGGTACAAACCTAGATTCAGGGGACAAGCCCAAGAATCTAATGTTCTCCATTTGTTCTCTCTGGAAGCCAAGTCTAATCAGTGTTGTGGCTTCCTCATAATGATACGGAGTGACACATGGTTGAGAAATACACTTGAAAACCTCAGGTGAACTTTTCACTGCACAAAACGGAGCGGGACTTGGTTTCTTCCACACAGTGGGACACTTTTCTTTGATAAAAGGCAACGATGTACTCGCTTTGGCCCATTGTTTCAAGAATCATTATGTTGAGTGGAAGAAGCCAGTTATAGAAGACTATTCACTGCTTGTGTGAGTCCACTCATATGTCAAGTCCAAAGTACACAGGAATGCAGAAACAAAAAGTAGGGGGGTGGTTGCCTATGAGCAAAAACTGGAGGAAAATAGAGAGTGGTTGCTGAGGGATCCAAGGTGAGTTTTTGGTTGGGTGATGGTGATAAGTTGCAAAATTGATCATGGTCATGGTTACATAACAACAATTATTTATTGAGCCCCGGCTGTGTACAAGTTGCAGCTTCTAGGAGTACTTTTTTACCATCTCAGATAAGAAAGACTTCGTTGAGTTGGAATGTTAGATAAGAAATGGGCTAAACTGTTTATGCATATTCAGGACAATAAAGAAAGGATAAAGCAAGGAGAATCTTGAAGAAGGCAGAGGTAGCTATTTTTGTTTTTTGTTTTTTGACTTCTTGGTTGGTCGGTTTGTTTTTTGTTTGTTTGTTTTTGTTTTTGCTTTGTTTTTCTGTTTGGTTGTTGTTGTTGTTGTTGTTGTTGTCATTGTTGGTTTTTCCCCTGTCATGGGTGTCTGGGGATGTGTCATGGCAAGGAAGGAAACATGTAAGTTCATGGGAAAAGACACTTCCAGCAAAGGAAGCCATAAGGCCAAAGGCTATGAGTTGGAACAAGTTTGTTTGTTTGTTTGTTTTGGTTTTTGGTTTTGTTTTGTTTTGTTTTGTTTTAATGCTCACAGAACATAAAGAAGGCCAGCACTGGGGCTAGAGAGATGGCTGAGTGGTTAAGAGCACTGACCCTTCTTCCAGAGGTCCTGAGTTCAATTCCCAGCAACCACATGATGGCTCACAACCATCTGTAATGGGATCCTCTTCTGGTGTGTCTGAAGAAAGTTACAGTGTGCTTACATACATAAAACAAATCAACAAACCAACAAATAAATCTTTAAAAAATAAAATAAAGAAGGCTGACAACAAGGAGACAATTAAGGGGGAGTAGAAAGTAACACTGAGGGAAGAGGTGAGGAGGGACAAGGGAACTCATGGAGATGAAGCAATCACATACACCTTTGTCTGTGGCTGGCTTGGTAGAGGGAATCAGAAGCAGGAAAGCCAAGACATTACTGGATGTCTAGTGTCGTGCTCAGGAGTAAACACCGTTGCTTGGAGTTGGTCGACCATGAATGTTGTAATCTGAAGTGGTCTCTCCCAGAAGGGAGAGATTTTGGCGGCACCAACTGGGCCATGGTGGGATATAAGACACATTCAGTGAAAGCGAGGAAACAAAGATGCCTATTGGGTTTTTCTCTGTGAGCAACTGCAAGAGCGGGATCGTCCTTTGACATTATTTATTGTCATGGTTAAATATGCAGGGATGATGAGTTTTACAGAGTGGAATAGAAGGTTCTAGATGGAAGAGGGGCAGGCTGGAAAACCTCAAGTGAACACCCTTCGATGGTATTGCAATCATGGGGCAGGATGGGTGCAGCCATATTTAAGCTTAGACAGGAAAACTCATAGCGACACACTAACACTTGGCTGCAGAAAAGAGAGAGAGATACACAGTCTGTGAGGCTGACGACAGGTAAGCAAAGAACTAGTCCATCGGCTCAGCTCTGGGCTTGAAGCTGGCCATGCTCCTTCTCAGTTGCCTCTTCTCTGAGAAGGCATCCCACCAAAGTCCAACCGTGGCGTTGGAAACAAGAAGCAGAGATAACAGACCCGTTCCCTGTGGCTCCTGAAGCAAATCTTTTTCCTATCGAGGCTTATCTGCCGTCTTTCCTCACAATATTGGCTTCCCGTCCCCCGAGAGGCAGATGTTTCTCAAACAGCCTATGTTTATTTATCATTTTGTTTATTTTAAAGTTACTGAACCTGAAAGGAAAAGATCTCTTTCCTAGATGTGCAGCTGGAAAACAAGATGCAGGCGCTAACTGTGCTCAGCCATCTTAACGCTTACTTCATGTTCCTTTATCTTTTTTAATTCCTAAGCCTGCTGATTAAAATTTAGCCAAGTAACCACAGATAAGCGTGAATAGCGCAGACTCGTGGAAAATGGACTGCTATTATACAGTCCTGCATTCATCTTGTGGGGCGCATGAAGTGAGACCGCATCTTCACTCGAAACTGTTGAAGAGCTTTTCTGTGGAGATGAATGCTATCACTGCGGTTCCACTGAGGAAAAAAAAAGACGCTAATCCAGAGGAGTTTAAAAAGTAGCAATGACTTTGCAACAAAAACACAATATAGACTCCTTACTTTACCCAGGGACACAATGCTGCTCTGTTCGCTTTCAGAGTAAGAGGAGGCATGGCCCCATGACAGAGAGCTGAGCGCCCATGTCCGCACTGGTATAGGACCGGGTGCTGATATGGTATGAAAATGCGGGGAGGTGACCGGAAGCATCACATGAGAAGGAATCAGCTGAAGAACAATGGGTGTCCTTCTCAGAGGCAGCAACAGAAGTGAAATCTTGGTTGAAAAATTCTGTGTCTGGTGGAGCCAGTGTTCCTGACAATGAGCGAGGGATCTTTTAGTCCAGAAGCAGTGCCTGGTGTGTTTCTGTGACCACTGCCTTACCGGAAATCTGATTAAGCGTCTCTCTCTCTCTCTCTCTCTCTCTCTCTCTCTCTCTCTCTCTCTCTCTCTCTCTCTCTCTGTGTGTGTGTTTGTGTGTGATTGGAGCTGAGCATAGGCCACCATGTTAGCAAGCACTCTATAGCTGAGTTGCAACCAACCTTATCTTAAACTTTTTAAGATAAGTTTCCACTGCATTGCCCAAACTGAGCCTCAACTCACTTTGTAGATCAAAGTGATCTTGGACTTGCAGTCCTCCTGCTCCAGCCTCCAAGTACTTGGGATTGCAGGCACCACACATGACACCAGGCTCAGCTAGGAAGGGACCCTGGAGAAAGACCTTCTGCTAATACAGTTAGGGGTGTTTGCAGCTATCGTGTCCAGGCCTTCTTATGTGTGTGAGAAAAACTGAGACTGATCACCAAGTCTTCAGTAATAAGTGACTGATGGTGACACCTAGTCAAAGAGGAGATAGCTGCTAGTTTCCTACCACTGTCCTGTAATGGCACAAAGTCTTACAATTCCATAGGCCAGAGAGTGGACACATGTCTCAGCAGAAGGTATAATTAGTTTTATGTGTCAGCTTGGCTGGGTCATGGTGGCCAAATGTTGTTGGATTCAAATTTCATTGGATACTATTCTAGATGGTGGTGTTTGTTTGAATTGTTAACTTGTTTGGTTAAAGTACAAAATAGTGTATTCTATTATGACATATATATTTACCATATGTATCCATCATTGTATCCTGTTTATTCCCACACTGTCATGCTATTTCCTTCTCCCCCAAGTTGATCCACTCCCCGCCAAGCAGTCCTCCTACTATCATTTTCTGCATATATATATATATGAAACTCACACATATATTTTCCACACGTGATAAAAGTCATCATTTTTATCTTACTCCCTGGCCTCCTTGCTTCTCTTTGTAAAAGTGGTTTTTGGATAGGATTCTTATTTGAATCTGTAGACCATGAACAAAAACAGATTGTCTTCCCAACCTGCAAGAAGGGACCATTTCCCCAGACTGATGCTCTTTCCCGGGCCTCCCTGAAATGGGAGCAGGAAGAGAGATTGAATTACACAAAGCCTCATGCTCTTGCTGCACTGAAGGAGAGTTTCTCTTCCACCTATAAGCCCGGTATTATTAGTCTAGATTTCCCAAATCCTGTTCTATGATGTATTAATATAGTGTAGTATATTAAAAAGAACCATGTGATTAGATAAATGTGTGTGTGTTCTGGGCAACTTCATACAGGCCCATGTTAGCTTGCACAAGCTTGGAAGGAAGCTGTCTTCTTTAACAAGAGCCTTCCCAGAATTGTTTGATCAGTGACCCTCCTTCTGGACGACACCTATTCACTGAATAATACAGTGGACTTCAAGAATGCATTCCTAGACAGAAGCAAAGATGTCATACAGACCCAACACAGAAAGAAAAAGCTGGACGTGAGGCACGGTCATGCACAGGTAAGCGAGCCTTGGGATCTTCTTTGTTTAACCATTCCCTCCAATGCCAAGTTACTTGACCTATTAACAGTGTCCTCCATAAACAGGTAAGCGCAAAGATTCAAGGGACTTGTCATTCCATCTCTGGTCTACACAACTAGTGAATACTAAGTTATAATTTTTTAACTCAGGAAATCTTGCTACAGAACTTATATTTTCAGGAGTTACTTTTGAGTTTAGATTTTGACAAGCAAGATGGGTGTGTGCCCACTGCCCTGATCCAACCAGAAATGTTAGCAAAGGAGGGCGTGCTACCGAGCTGCTTTTCCCTTATCAGAAGCACCAGAGAATTCAAGTTCATTGATTGGGGTTCAGGTTATAGTGGAGACAAACTGTCTTTGAACAGGGCAACAGCAAAGTACAGGACGGTCCAAAGACTACTTAACAGGTACTCTGACTAGCATAGGCGAGACAGCACCACCTAGTGGGCAGCATAGGTACTCTGCATTGAGGTCACTATTACTACCCACCCGGTTTTACGAGTTAAGGCCCAGCCTGGCCTAGAACTCAGCATCCTCAAAACCCAGGCCCCCAAACACAGGTATGTGCCATCACACCTGGATTTCTTACCATTATTATGAAGTCCGGCCTGCCATTTCCCAGGGTCCTTCTGACCTCGTCTGCAGTGACTCAAGCTTTCTCAGAGAGAGCACATTCACTGCCTACTCCTATCATGCACCCTTCTTAAGTAAGTCGGGCCTGTTCATTGGAAAAAGGTTTGGAGGAGAGGTGCCAAAATCCTAAAGCCACAGTGAAAAAAGGCCAAGGATCCTACTGTGTTGAGGGTGTCTCTCGGTGGTATTGGCTAAGAACTCTTCTTGCTGCTGGGGGGGGGGGTGTTTTGTCCCCAAAAAGGCAAGTGTCTGCTTTTCTTCAGTTCCCATGGGCCTTCTAAAGAGTAGAACCTATTAGGAGCTGGCACGTGCCTAGTACATTTGCCATTTTCTCTCCTTGTGAGCTTTCTCACTAAGATTAGTAAGAGCTGAGCTAAGAGTCTCAGGGTCTTGTTGATTTAACTGTTACCTCCAGCTCTGAGCCCTTGAGTACCTGATGAAATTGTTTAGATTATCTTCTGTAAGTCATTACTTGCAGAGGATACAAAGAAAACACTGTCTGTCTGCTTCCAAATCTAATATCTTTTTGCTAAATGGTGTTTAAAATGTTCGCAGGATAATGAGATCCAGGCTCCTCTGAGCAAGAAAAAAATTATAGAAGTGCTGATGGGGAAAAAAAGGTCATTTAAGCCCAAGGAAATGTCAACCTTTAGTTTCCAGTTCTAGATGCTTCTAACTATAAGGCAAAGATAGTGCAACCAGTCTGAAAGCTTAGGAAGTTGCACTGGTTTTTGGAGGGTGAATCTAAACTCAACAATGCTTGCTGGAGAAGGAAACTGGTTTACTTCTGGGAGGATTTTGAAAGTGCTAAACAAGGGCTCCCAATTTATGTTTGAGAAAATATCCTAGAATAGTCTTGTAGGTAAAAGTAATTGGCAACTGGATATTTAAAGAGTACAACCTAAAAGGATGCAACGTAGTAACAGGTGAGTGTAGAGGAAGGGGCTTTGCCTGGCAACAGGTTGCTTCTGTTGCTTAACATCTTGCAGTATCTCCTTGTGGGAAGGAAGCCAGAGCTTCGCCTTACACCCAGCTGTTTTTGTTACTTAATATCTTGCAATTCTCCTGCTGGAGGTAGTGATTTGGAAACTGATCAAAGAAGTGTTTATAATTACGGAGTTTAATTTTAAGGAAAACGGATAAATGGATTTTTAATATAGCTTCTTCAATCACAGCCCTCCATCTCCTTGTATTGTTACGGCAAATCAGAAAACCTAAACGGAGACATTATCCTATTCAAAAGGACAGCATTGCTCTCCCTTAGGGTTGCCTGCTTACAAAATGAGACCATCTGTGTTCTAGGAAATGATGAAGTGGGGATAAATGATTGCTTTGGGGCAAGCCAAAGACACATACACTCTGTGTGTGTGTGTGTGTGTGCGTGTGTGTGTGTTTGTGTGTGTGTGTGTGGTGTGTTTGTGTGTGTGTGTGTGTGTGTGTGTGTGCGTGTGTCTCTTAATTAAGCACACTTCCTCTACCTAGCTGTCATCATGGTGGTGGACTTTTTTCAAGCTAATGGAACTCAGATATAATAGTTAAGCTTCTCAGATCATGTCAAGGAAGCACAAGGTTTTCGTCAAGTTCTTTAATCTGTCCACTGTGTCAGAAGGGAGAGCTATAGATGGTTTGCACTGAGACTCAGGAGGACCAATGTGGACTTGATGCAAACAGCTCTGAGCCTGCTCAGATGCGACAAGCCAGGTGAACCTCCTTTAACTTCTCTGAGTTTCTGATTTCTCATCTGTGAGATGAGAAAAATAATGTGCACTTCACACAGTTGTCAAAGACTGAATGAGACATTTTATTCTAAAGTGCCTGACATATCGGTACCGTACATGCTTAATATACATTATCTTCCTTCCCATTTTCTCCTTTCTGAGCATATATACTAGCAACATCAATTTCTTTTATGTGTAGAGCCGATGCTGTTAACTTTATTAAGCAAGCTCTTTCCATTAAGCATTTATCCTTATTCATTAGCTTGGAGGACTGGTACCCAAAGATATTAAATTATTTACTCAAGTTTAATGAATGAAATTGAAAACCTTTTTCCCCTGCTTAACATGAATGTGCCCTTTTCAGTATGCAGAGCCTTGCTGCATTTATTCAGAAGCTATTGCTAAGTGCTTAGTTTGGAACACAGGATTAATGAGCCCGGAGACCTGGCGTTGGTCACCATGGCGACCAAGCTAGCTTTGCTCTGTTCCAAGCTCGAACAAGGAATGTAGGATGCTTAGCTCTGGCCTGCAGGATAGTAACTGGGTGTTCTTTTTCATATATCTGACTCCCCATTGCTGTTTCCAATTACTCTCTAATTCCCTTGGGAAAAAATAAATAAATAAGAAGAACATCCCTGGTTCCTCAGGGCTTTGATTCTTTAGCCGCCTAACCTCCTTCCTAAATACATTCATCTCCCTATCAGCCTCTATAGATTCAGACACCTGAGTCACATTTTTCTTCAGTACATAAATGCCTGTCATCCCTTTGGGTGTTGAGTAAATACACCAACAGATGACCAAAATACCCTGTTCTCTCAGGACTCCAGTCTCTTCAGTGACTTTCCCTCTCTTCTGACGCCTTCTCGCTGTCAAGCATGGATTGTGCCATGTCTGAAGCTGGTTGGTCTCTCACAGTCACTAACTCACGTGTCCAATTCTCTGACATAACCTCCTCTCTTTACATCTTGCTTGTTTGCTATTGGCTACCACCATCCTGGGAACTTGCAGGATGCTCTTCCTACAATCCTTCTGCCCCTTATGAGTTCCTTACATTCACCCCATCCCCTCCAGATGATTCTACATCCTGCCATTAAATTCTATCTACTGCCAAAATGTTCAACTCCCTCCAATTTTGTCACCGCGCCCGCTTATGCTAGGGGTGACAGCGCTCCTGAGGGACCAAGCCACAGTGTCGGTGCCTGCTCCCAAACAGCTGAAAGTCACATGACAAGAACCACACTGTTGCTGTGGCATCTTCAGAACAGGACTGGTACTGTCACCCAGGTCAGCAGGGAAGTTGAGCTGGGCCCTCTGTGTGGTCTAGCATTTGTCTTCCTGACTTACTTCCCATCCTCTGTAATCATTACCCCAAAAGTCTTTCTTCCCGTCTTCAATCCTGGTCCTGTCCTGATCTTGCTATGACTTGTTTTACTTAGAAAATTCTGTGCAAATGGAGGCTTCTTCAGACCCTGACAACTCATGTAACAAAGTCTCCATCCTCTCCCCCTTTTCACTCTAGGCCATGAGAGAAGTGGGGTTTTCCTCTCCAGAGGCAATCTTACTGTCTTCTCTGGACCTCACTGCCTAAATTTGTCAGACACCTCGCACCCTCTTTCCTGTCTTCAAACTTTGAACACTGAGTAGAATTCCCATTAATTGTGTTTGTTTATGTTCGGGAGTTACATTAAAAAAGAAGACTCTTCCTCTTGCCTAGTCTGCACAATACACAATATAGAGTTTTGTTCACCTCGCTTTTAGCCATCAATATTTTCAGTTTAGTTTCTCTCTCTCTCTCTCTCTCTCTCTCTCTCTCTCTCTCTCTCTCTCTTCTTCTCTTCTCTCTCTCTCTCTCTCTCTCTCTCTCTCTCTCTCTCTCTCTCTCTCTCTCTCTCTCTCTCTGCAATATTTAACACCATCCATGACACCAGATCAACAGAGATCTTCTAATCCCAAACTCACTGTACCTCCCAGGAACACTGAATGTGTCTGACGTCTTTCTCTGACAAGTAAGTTCTCATGGGAAAGAAAGGACTACAATAAGCCAAAACCTGAATACAGCATTTCCGGTAGTGGTACTGGCAAGGTTTTAAGTACACTGTTCCCTCAGGCACTAGCCCTTGTTCTGGGTTGAAGATTTAATATAGACTCGACAGCCAGCATGCAAAAGGTGCTACTGTGCATGTAGCTATGCTGGGGAAAAGATCTGTCCTCATGAAACTCAAAGATGTAAGCACAGAGAAGTATGATTTAAAAAAAAAAAAAAACCCTACGATGTCCTGTGAGAGCCTCGCAATGTCTGATGGGAATATGGAACATAACACGCGTCTGTAATGGTGCTCGTGGAAATGGACTTCAGAATGAAAGGCTATTTTCAAGGCTCACACATGAGCAGATTTTAGCTCTGTAAAAAGGAGAGGGTAATGTCCTGGAATGGAGGTAGATTTACTGTGGTTGTACTACCTTCGGCCCATCACCCAGAATACTGGAAATTCTACCTTGTGCCTCTAGGAAGGAGCCAGTTAGATTATTTTTTTCTCTTTAGAGACTCTAACCAGGAAAAAAATTTTTGAATGACTAATCTAGCCAAATCCTGTAGAGTTGAGGAAAGCTAATAGTTTATGAACTTCACCTGGAATTCAGTCATTCCATCTCACACACAGGGAGGCAGCCAAGGATTCTAAGACAACCCAGAAAGCAAGCACGGAGGTAAAAGCTACACAGGGCAGGGAATCAGCAGAAGGCAGGTGCAAGAGGAAAGCCGGGGAGCTGATATCCAAGTGATAGAAATTCACAAAAGAGAACGTTAAAGAGCAGGAAAGAGTTCATGCACAAAAACACTCGAAATGGTCAGAGTACTATTGTGGGGGTTGGAAGGACCCGGGAAAGCGGGCGAGAACAAATGCAGGCAAGTGGACCTTTGTGAGTTTTCAGAACAAGGCTGGGAAGAAAACCCTAAAGCTCCAGGAAAGAGTACCATAGGTCACGAGCAAAGGCTGAAAGGCTTCAGATTTGCCAGCTACATCTTGAAAAACAGAGGCCGTGAAGGAATGCTTTTATCATGCTAGAGGGAAATAATTATGAATCCTTGCTTCTCTGTCAATCAAAGAGGAGCAAACGCTCTGAGTGGTGTTCATCAGCTCCAGCGTGATTTCTCAGAGCTCTTGTTAAGGATTTGGTCAGCTCCAAAAGTAACTAACTAAAAAGAAAAAGAAAAAAAAAGCATGATTTCAGGAGGGAAGAATCTGACCTGAAAAGAGGAGGGAGGCCAGGATGTCAAGGAAAGATCCCCAGGGTGACAGAGGTTCCGAGAAACAGGACATAAAGGCTTTAGCAGGGACTCCTTGTCCGTGAAGATGAAGTTGATTAAAATATTCACTGAGGTTCAGTATTTTTGTTTAAAGCAAACAAACAAAACCAATGCAACATATAACAAATAAAAAATAAAAATAGGCTTAAAATACCAATCATAGAAATCTAAGCAAAACAAAAAAAGATAAAATACTAATAAAAAGCAAAAGAAGACATGGTTATTCTAGTTTGCAGCAAGTTTTGTGGTTATAATGTAACTGCACGGGGAACCTGGGGACTAGAAAGGACCTAGTGCAGGGAGATGATCCCCCCCAAAAGAGGAAAAGGACATATGTTGTAATCATGTCACTATAATTTTGATTGTCACAAAACTTACACTGTTTCATCTTCCCTGTTTTTATACATAAATAAGTGGCAGTTGTTTGGCGATGTGCAAACACTGGGCTAACCAAACTGTAGATGTAAAAGCAGTTGCCTCTAAGGAAAAAGATGGGCACTGCATTGTTCATAATGAGCCTCGAATATAATATCTTAATATTTTTCAAATAGCGTATTATCTCATCTCTTTTATTACATGCATCTTAATTTCTTCAATTCCTTGCGATATTATAAATCATCTTCTCTTTACTTTTATGTATGTGAGTACACCATCGTTATCCTCAGACACACCAGAAGAGTGTGTCATTGGATCCCATTACAGACAGTTGTTAGCCACCATGTGCTTGCTGGGAATTGAACTCAAGACCTCTGGAAGAGCAGCCAGTGCTCTTAACCGCTGAGCCATCTCTCTAGTCCTATAAATCATCAGCTTATACTACAACTTCTAACTGCTTGTTTCTGGTATAGAGAAATACAACTGACTTGTTGGTAAAATCATTTGAGATGCAAAACAACTGCTAAACTCAATTATTAGTCCTAGCCAAATGACGGTGGATTTCGCTAAGGTTTTTTTTTTTTTTTTTTTCCGGAGCTGGGGAGCGAACCCAGGGCCTTGCGTTTTCTAGGCAAGCGCTCTACCACTGAGCTAAATCCCCAACCCCTAAGGTTTTGTTTTTATGTAGATAAACGTAGTTGTAGGAAACAGTGGCAATTTTCCTCCTTCTCTTTTCTCCTCATACATTATTTATTCCTCTTTTCTATTTCTGTTGAGACCTCAAGGACAGGGTTGAAGAGATGTGGGGAAAGTAGCCTGAAGAGGAGGCTTTAACATTCCACCAAGAGGGGACCAACAATTTTACATGGCCTTCCTCAAGGCTGTGTTTTACAAAGTATGCAGTGGTTCTCCATAAAGGATCCAGGGGGTGCTGGAGAAGCCGCTCTCTGATGGAGATGAGACAGGACGCCCCTAACTTACTTCAATTCTCTCATTCAGTACAGGAGACAAGGTGGAAAAAGGCAGCATTCGGGAGACAAGGCAATTTAGAGACACACTCTGCCATCTGATAGGGAATGATCTCTGAGCAGGTGGCGGTCAAAAAAGCCATTGCCTATAATCTACTGTTTCTGTTTCTCTCTTTGCGCAATGAGAGGTTGTTTTTTTTTTTTTCCTTTTGCTTTTTTGTTGTTTTTTTTTAAATTAGTGATATATCATTTCCTTTATAAAAAAAAAAAAGCCATTTGAACAAATAACTTCAACTTAAAGAAAAACAATTAAATCCAATTGGCCTAGGTACACTACAACAGAAGGGGCAAACATCTTTGGGGTGAACTGCCAGTGGATGAGGCGGCCAGGTTTGTGCTCTCACAGTGCATAGCACAAGGCACAAGAAGATGGACAGCAGAGAGGTGAGGAGAGAGCTGCTGTCCTGCGGGTATGTGGCTGCTTCCTTATTAAAACGAAGGCCTCACTAGTCAGGGACTCTCCTGACTAGGTGACTTGTGTTACTGCGACCCTCAGGAGCAGAGGGCGGTCTTTTCAAAGGCAGGGTCTTCTTTACAGTGCCCCTCATGCTGCATTCTGTTGGAAGCCATTTGAATTTTGATAGCTTTCCTCAGGTAACAATTTTTCCTCCTACCATCGGGATTTGCTTCGCGTGGCCCAAAGCAAGCAGTGTTCATTTTCCTCTTAGGAAAGGGGATGGATAGAAATAATGTATGGCTTAGGAGCTGGCCAAACCTGACCTGACTCTCTTTATTCATAGGGAAATGCAGGAAGCAAAGAATGGACATTTTCACTGAGGTAAATAAGCCCTCTCGACTGAGGAACACCATTATACTAATACCAAAGGAAACAAAGGCCAGAAGATGGCGGCATTAAGTAGAAAGGCAAACAGAAAAATAGCAGGCAAAATCCAGCGTGGGACAAAGCCAGCCCTGCAACAGTGAAAAACAGGACAAAATCCTTTAAGAGAAAATTGCATGCAATTTTTTGGACTCAATTAGCCTTTTCCACAAAGAGCACTTTCCCACAAAGAGCCCATTAAATAGCAAATGAAATTACATCGGTTTTCAGTTGCCATGGCACTGGCTCTTCTCTAATGGACTTCTCTGGTCCCGAGGTTCACGTTAGACTGGCTTATTTTCCTTGCCTGTATGCCGTCTCCATTCCCTGTCCAGTCAGGAAGACAACGTATGTGTCTTCTTCCCCAGTGTGCCTACCTACAACACAATCCCAGCAAGACAGAATTCAGCCGTCAACCGAATTCCCTAGAGACGGGTGTGTGTGTGTGTGTGTGTGAAACCAACCACAATCTCCAATCATAAGCTGTGACCATGACCATTTGCACTAATTCGACGGTAGAAGGCAGGGTTCCTGGAGCTGTCCTCTGACCAAGCGCTGCCCCATGAGGCATGAGGTGAGAACACCAAGGTGCCCAGAAAGACGTGAACGTTAACCTTCTGCAATCTCCAGACTGGAAGACTGGCCCACAAGCACATACCTGCTTTTCCTCCCTCCAAAAAATGACAGCCCAGAAGAAAGAAAGCTGCCCAATTACTTCATTTGCAATGTTGTTTTCCTACTGGTTCCCGTTTGCCAGATGTCCTACTTCCAAATAGGTAGAGAGGGCTAGAGACGTAGCCCAGCCGGTAGCATGGTTGCCCAGCGTGTGTGAGCTCAGCACTGCACAAGCCCACATGCCTGTGATTTCAGAACTTGGATGGTAGAGGCAGTGGAAACGGAAGTTCAAAGTCATCCTGGATTCCATATCAAGTTGAAGGAGAGATAGCCTGATTTATATAAGACCCTATCTTTAAAGAAGTCCTAACACTAAGGGTATTAACTTATAGATGATGTGCCTTTTTAAAACATTACCTATGAGCCAGAGAGATGGTTCAACAGGGACATGATAAACCCGCACGATGAAAGGAGACAACTCAACTGGGGCCAAAAAGTTGCTGTCTGAATGCTACACATTACCCATATGGGGCACACACACACACACACACACACACACACACACACACACACACACACACACACACCCACACACACACACACACACACACGAACACAGACACACCCACACAGACACACACAGACACACACACTCACACACACACACTCACACACACACTCATACACACACTCACACACACACACTCACACACACAGTCACACACTCACACACAGACACACTCACACACAGACACACACACACACACACAGACACACACACACACACACAGACACACAGACACACACACACACACACACACACACACACACACACACACACACACACACACACACACACACACACACACACAGACACACACACACACACACACACACACACAGACACACACACACACACACACACGGACACACACACACACACAGACACACACTCCACACACACACACACACACACACACACACACACACACACACACACGGACACACCCACACAGACACACACAGACACACACTCCCACACACACACACACGACACACACACACACACAGACACACACACACACCACACACACACACCACAAACAACCACACATAGATACACACACACGGATACACACACACATGGATACACACACACACGGATACACACACATACACAGATACACACACACACAGATACACACACACACACACACTCACACACACAGATACACACACACACACACTGTAAACAAAGATTACATAAAGTTACTTAGATACTGTTAGATATTAGCTAACAGGAATGTTTGATAACTAACTGACATATTATTTTCTGATACACATAGCCTTTTGCAATTAAAAAAATATATATCTATACTGTCCATGCCTTCATAGAAAAGGCTATTTTTACAAATCATTAAACACTAGCCAAATCCAGTGGCTCATGCCTTTAGCCTCAGCACTCAAGAGGCCAAGACAAGAAGATTCCTACCAATTAGAGGCTCCCTTAGGCTGAGTACCAGACCAACCAGAGCTATAATGTGAGACCCTGTATAAATAGATAAGTAACTAATAAATAAATAAAAACTGTCCATATAAATGTCATTTAATTTGTGCATGAGATGAATAGAGCATAACAAAATATTCTATTAAGAAGATGAGAATTTTTAAATTCTTCAGTAATATACATGATTCTGTGGCAGTGAAAGTAAATCAGATATGTCTTAAGGTTTTAGAAATATATATTTAGGGTTGGGGATTTAGCTCAGTGGTAGAGTGCTTGCCTAGCAAGCGCAAGGCCCTGGGTTCGGTCCCCAGCTCCAAAAAATAGAAAAGAAAAAAAAAGAAATATATATTTAGATATACATAGTATACATATATACACATATACATATGGGTATGCATGTATAATATTAAAGTTTGGAAGTTCGGGCATACAGTTTACAAACTGTGTGACGGCTACATTGTTCTGAAGACCCACAGAAATCTACCAAGCCTCGTCCTAAACTCAAACTGAAGGTGTCTAGCTTGTCTTTTCTGTTGTCTCCAACTCTCTGAACGATAGCCTTGTTTGGAGGGGACAGCTATGGCTTGAACTGGGGGCTGGGGATAAATGAAAGCTCTGTATCGAACGTCTCCCTGTCCAAAATGAATCTTTAATCCCAGAAATGGGATTCCTAAGTTAAAGTTGGCATGTGTAGCAGTCAAGATCCCCCGAGTGTGCATTCCTTAAGGGTGTGTGAGAGGAAGCCTCGCCCGCGGCTGAGGGAGGAGTCAGCCATCTGAGCTGAAGGAAGGATCCTTCCGCTTGGCTGTGCGGACACTGCTTAGGCAGCCCTGCGCCAGTAGATGGCTCCACACCCACACTTATGTGGGAAGCCCCAAGTGAACCTGGTGAATTATCCTAAAAAGAAGGGGGTGGGGGGACATAAAGGCGGGGATATATTAGAAGTAATTGGAGGGTAGAAGGGGAAAGTATGATGGCTGACTGTCATATTTCGTTGTATACATGTACGAGATTTTGAAGATTTAAAAATAGGAAAAGGAGTGTGGGAGGACTGTCCTTGCTAACAGAACAACAGATCTGTCATTTTTATGATACAAAATCTAAAATTTAAACTATTTAAAATATGAACGAAATAAAAACTCAGTCTAGCAGGAAGGAAGTAAATATAAAATGTGGGTGTGTCCAGAACATAGGGTTGAGTGAGCTAGTAACATTGATCCACCCACCCCCTTGTGTGTGTGTGTGTGTGTGTGTGTGTGTGTGTGTGCGAGAGAGAGAGAGAGCTCCTCTGTCTGTCTGTCTCTCTGTCTCTCTGTCTCTCTGTCTCTCTGTCTGCCTCTCTCTCTCTCTCTCTCTCTCTCTCTCTCTCTCTCTCTCTCTCCCCCTCTCTAACCCTCACTGCCCCTCCCTGTCTCTTTCCCTTCTCCCCATTTCTTCCTCCCCCCCCCTCAGTGTTCAGACATGTTGATGGGCCGCCTTCACACAGCTTCAGGGTGTCTTTAGGACTCCGTAGTCCTACTACCCTTCTTGAGTAAATTATTTCTGCACTCTTCCCTACTCTCATAGAAATGTCTGCCTTTCCTGCTCTCTCTCACCTTTAGCCAACGACTTTGCCTCTGCATGGTTGAGGGGGAATTCCTCAGATTTGAATGGCCTCACATTATCATCACCAAATCTGCTCTGGTGTTGGAAATCATCTTCTAGGGCACGTTTATTAAAAATGCAGATAGTTTCTTGTCGTCTACAGATTTCGTCCCGTCTCAACTTCAGAAACCTGGATCCTTGAAAGCTTACTAAAGAAACTCTTTTGTGTTCACTGTCTGCAATTTCCCCTTGGCCTCCCTGCAGTCACCTTTAGCCCTGCAGCCTCCCCATCACAATCAGGCCATTCTTGCACGTTTCTCCAGGCAAACATCTTTCAACAGTTCTTAGCACATTCTCTTCAAAACACCCATTTACAGCCTCCCCAGCCTAATCTGGCTTCCACACTGTGTCATCCAACTGGTTTTTGTTTAGTTTTGTTGTTCTGTTTCGTTGGTATTAACCTTTCACCAGACTTAAGAAGTATCTCATTTAATCTTGATACCTTTCCCTGAGTCCCTGCCTGTTGAACACACCTCTTAGTCCTGAGGTTACCAAAAGCAGGCTCACGACCCCAGCTTCTCCATTGGCCCATCCCATTCTCCTTACACTGTGGTCACCTAAGCGTTAGCATTTATCATGACTTTGTCTAAATTCCTTCTTTTGTGTATGTTTTTACTTCTTTTGTTTTATAGACAATTTATTGTCGATTTTATAGCGAGAACTGGTCGGAAACCTGTCATCCTCGTGTCTCAGTCTCCCAAGTGTTAGAACTCTTAAATTCCAGGACTACATTGGTTAGATAGCGAGACTTTGTCTTAAAAGAGAGAGAGAGAGAGAGAGAGAGAGAGAGAGAGAGAGAGAGATTAAGAAAAAAGCAGGGAAGAGAGAATTAAAATAGGGAAATAGAGAGAAATATAAGATGATTACACGCAAACTATGGATCTAATAAAGGCAAACTCCTCTTCTTGTATCCAGAACAATCAAACAGCCAGCAGCTCATTCATGAAAAAGGAGCAAAAACCATAACGGATATTTTTCCATGTGAAAATTTATCTGTCAGAGATTACGATGGTCACAGCATCCAGAAGAGACGCCAGCCTGAAGCCACAGTGAGACACTGCTACACACTTATGAGAGAGCTAAATGTTTTTTGCCCTTAAAGTAAAATACCTGTACTTTAAGATAAAGTAAAAATGTTTTACGTCATCAGTTTCGGCAAGGATAGCAAGCAACTGGAGTTTGCACACATCGCCGGTGGAACTTAGAAAGT